>NC_133657.1:73140031-73353577 GCF_009905375.1 Apium graveolens | reverse complement strand
TGGCTCTCTACTCTATCTAACTGCTAGTAGACCTGATATCATGTATGCTACCTGTCTTTGTGCAAGATTTCAAGCAGATCCAAGAGAACCTCACTTAACAGCTGTGAAAAGGATTTTCAAGTATCTTAAGGGAACAGCTGATCTGGGATTGTGGTATCCCAGAGAATCAGATTTTAAACTAATAGGTTACTCAGATGCAGATTTTGCAGGTTGCAAATTGACAGGAAAAGCACAAGTGGAAGCTGCCAATTTCTTGGAGGTAGATTGGTTTTTTGGTTTAGCAAGAAACAAAAGTCAATTTCCACATCACTGCAGAAGCAGAATATATTGCTGCAGAAAGCTGTTGTGCACAGATTCTTTGGATGAAGAATCAGTTACTGGATTATGGGTTAACATATTTCAAAATCGCTATTTACTGTGATAATCAAGTGCTATTGCTATGACAGGTAATCCAGTTCAACACTCTATGACAAAACACATCAGCATCAGGTACCACTTCATCAGGGAACATGTGGATGAAGGTACAGTGGAATTGCACTTTGTTCCAACAGATCAACACTAGTAGATATCTTCACAAAACCATTGTGTGAAGCTACTTTTACAAGATTGGTAATGAACTTGGAATGGTTTCAGGTTCTTTCTCTAAATCTGCTTAGTTTTGCTCTGATGCATCAACTTTATGATCAGTATTTACAGAATTTAATCTCATTGTGTATTATGTGCTTAATTGAAAATGTTGTAAGTACTGACTGTTGTCTGATATATGTTTCTAAACTCTGATAGTGATATGTCTGTTTAGGTAACTATTCAATCCTATGAGGATAACTGTGCTAGATGCTGACCTAGTAGTCTTCAATAAACAAGGGATCTCATGTAAGAAGTTATTTCTGTGGAAATCTATTGACACAAGCAAATTTTGATAATTGAGCTTAGTTGAGTTTACTTTGTCTATTTTATTACTAAGTCACAAACTAGAATAATGCTACTCATCTGTTAAGTTCTGATGCTAGTAAATCTGTTGAATGTACTAAGTGCTGATAAACCTCACTTATCAAAAGAAAAAAAAGAGAAACAAGAATTAAAATCAGGTACTCCTTTGAGATCTAGAGTAAAAATGTGGAAGGGAAGACCCAAGTGCATTGCTGGTATTAAGTAATATGCATCAGAAAGTAAATAAAATATTTTCTTGGTGACTTTTCACACTCTATGATTACTGGAAATACTCTGATAATAGCATAAATTCTGATAAGCAGTCGTGACTCACTTACACTGAGAAGCCACTGTAAAATAGAATTTAAAAAGATGCTCAAAATTAGCACAAAATAGTTGAGGTGGACTCAAGCATGAATTCATTCAATAGTAGGCTTCAGAATATTGACAGGTTTTTAGTAAAGTTTTAGTTATGCCTTATTTCTAAGATGTACTGAAGTGAATCAGACTTTTCTCTTTGTCTGATATTTAGCTTAATGCACACACTAACCACTCCATATGAATGATGAAAATCACTGTGGGGATCTATGTTGTTTTAGATGAACAGTCATTGTATCACATTGCACAAATTCTGAGGACAAGTTCTGATTGCATGTTCTGATGATTAAGTTCTAAAGAATAAAATCAGAATTTGTGTGAGGACTTACTAAAAGGCATTCCTTTTTCGAGTCAAAAATTATGTTCTGATGACTGTTAAGTTCTGATATAAGTCTAAGTTCTGATATACAGTATGATTCTTTACTTGACTTATTTTTGGATAAAATTTGACAACAGTCTCAGTTTAAACCATAATACTGTTGAAGTGGAAGATTAATAGTCACTATAGTTAGGGATAGTGGTACTCGTACATGCACAGTCAACTTTTACTTGCTTCTTGTGCGCATTAAACCATGGTTTCTCTATCCAATGAATGTTTTTCTTTTTCCAAGTCTGGGGAGACGAGGTAGAATTAATTCCACCTGTCAGCATTAAATTTTTTTGCGTCTCCTGGCATTCTCTTGCCTATATAAACACCACTTCACATCAGCCTTGCCATCATGTAATAACCCCAAAATTTTGAACTTTTTGTAACCCTTATGAATAGTGTTTTTTGCTGATATTGCTGAATAAGAAAACTGTTCATGCCACCTATGTAGGGGTTCTTTTATGGATATTCTGAGATTTTATTGGTACTCTATATGATATATAAGTGTATGTAAAGATCGTCAGAATCCAAATTTGAACCTTTTGATTTTTCCCGAAAATCCACCAGATATCAAAAGAATTGAGTACAAGGTAAAAGGATGAAAAGGATTTAAATTCAAGGATTTTAATAGAGGATCATAAAAAGGAATATAATGTATTGAGAAAGGTTAAGGGAACCTAAGTAATAAGATCCCGGGTATGATCCCTCAAACGATAAACGAAAACGAAAGTTAAGCGAACCGTATACA
The DNA here is from genome assembly GCF_009905375.1 of Apium graveolens. Taxonomy (NCBI): domain Eukaryota; kingdom Viridiplantae; phylum Streptophyta; class Magnoliopsida; order Apiales; family Apiaceae; genus Apium; species Apium graveolens. Next base: position 73,351,154 of record NC_133657.1, on the reverse strand, counting down.
GATCAGCGGCCAGTAGCCAAATAATTAAAAGCTAATCAAAGAGATTAGTGGGGATGATGTCATCAAACCAATGAGAAGAGGACAAAGGAGGGAGGGTGACATCACATGGTGACATAAGCATGACCAAGCAAGTGGTTGTTGGTTGAATTAGAACCACACAAAAATTACCATGGTAAAAGGTAACAAAACAAAACAAATCAAAAAAATCAACCAACCAAACAAATCAAAGCAAAACACAAAATCATTTCATTTCTTCATCCAAGGAGCTCTCGGCTTTTTCTTCTTTTCCAAAGCAAGAAAATCAAAATCAAGTTCCAAGCATTGTTAAATCACAAGGTAATTATCTAAGACTCCTTATGCATAGTTATGGATATCCTATAAGTTTGAGCTCCTAAATCATTCACAATATCTTCCAAAAAATCATGGAAGAAGATGGTGAATAGTGTTTTTCAAGAACTAAAATTTTTGTTCTTGAAGTTTTGTTAGTTTAAGCTTGGATAGGGACTTTAAGGGTGATTCCAAGCCATTCTCTTGATTCTCCACTCTCCAAGGAAGGTATAACCCCTCCAAACCCTAACTTTATTTGAGTAATTAGGTTTAGTTTTGTTGATTTTAATTCATGGAGGCTTGCTTGTTGTGATGTGGAGATTTAGTTTTTTGTGAAGTTTTGGAGTGGTAATTCTTGGATTGTTGATTAATGAACTTAAGTGTAGTTAAATTTAAGTTTAAGAATAGTATAAATTGTTATGTTGAGTTGTTGGGGCTGTTATGAAGTAGTATGGATGGTTTTTGATTGGGTTGTGATTGTGGATTGATTGTGGTTGAATTGGAGTATTTTAAATTTGGGTAATCGCGTAAACATAGCCGTCGTAATGTCCAATTTACTTTAGGCTGTTTTTGTTCTTAACATTAGGACCCATGAACTCACTGCTAGGTTTTGACCATTGCCATGATTAGATAGTTCATGTTACGAGCTTCGTTTTGATATGTAGTTCGTTTGATTCCGATGTACGGTTTAGAAGAAACGGTCGTTTTAAGTAACGACGTTTCGCGAACGAATCATTACCCCTCGCCTTACTTTGAAACATAGGTTAAAGACCTAAAAGGACTAATTGGAGTATGAAACATTTATGTAAAGTGTGTTAGGCAGTTGGTAAGACACTCACGAAAGAATCGCCTTAAACTTGTAATGGTTAATTTATTAAAAATGGTGGAGCCGAGGGTACTCGAGCGACTTAAGAGAATCATTAAGCGCAAAGCGAGCGTTAGAGTCTAAATTGGTTAAAGTAGATTTATGAGTGACTTTGGTTTAATTCCAACTTATATGTTGTTTATAGGTTACCAGACTCGTCCCAAGCCATTTATAACCCCCAGTCGCTCAGGCAAGTTTTCTACCCGTTATACTGTTGTTGTGATGTATACATTTGTACATGCATTATCTTGTGATAGATGCATAATGGTTATTTAGCAAATTCTTGCGATATATTGTAGCATGTGATATGGTATATATGCATGCCTGTTTTGTATTCTTGATACATATATCTGTTGATTCAGTTGATAAAACCTATGCTAGAGATAAGCGGTAATTTGCATATACCCTTAGTATAGGGGACCCAAAGGTGAACTTTTTCAAAACCGGGAGTAGAGGCTCCCGAGTATAATATTATATATATATTTATTATATATATATATATGAATAGTTTTCAAAACTATGAATCGAATAAGGTTTATTCGATAACTTTATTTTATTAATGAATATTATTTTGAATATTCATTCGAGGGCTTATGACCCTGTTTATTTTATTATTGAATATTATTTTGAATATTCATTCGAGGGCTTATGACTCCGTTTATTTTATTAATGAATATTATTTTGAATATTCATTCGAGGGCTTATGACTCCGTTTATTTTATAATGAATATTATTTTGAATATTCATTCGAGGGCTTATGACTCCGTTTATTTTATTAATGAATATTATTTTGAATATTCATTCGAGGGCTTATGACTCCATTTATTTTATTAATGAATATTATTTTGAATATTCATTCGAGGGCTTATGACTCCGTTTATTTTAATGAATTATTTTGAATATTCATTCGAGGGCTTATGACTCCGTTATTTATTAATGAATATTATTTTGAATATTCTTCGAGGACTTATGACTCCGATTATTTACTAAATAATATTCTTTATTTTATTAAGAATAATGTGTCGATAATCAAACTTACTTTTGATTATTCAAATAAAGATATTACTTTCGTATAAGTACATCTTTGGTTATTTAAGATTCATTTCAAGTATAAGTTTTACAACTTCTACTTCAATTATTTTTATAAAGATTATTCTTTATGGGAATATTATTTAAATAATAATATTCAGATATTTTCTAATATATTGGGACTGATTTATTTATTAAATCAGCATTACTCCAAACATTCTTAAAATGTTTGGAGCTTCAAAATGATTTTTAAAAGTTAGAGCGGATCCCAAAACTCATTTTTATATTTAAGATCTTCCTTTCAAGGGGATTTAAATACTCGCTCAAAACCTGAGGGATCCGGCTCTGTGGTGTTTTTATATTCGCAACAAGGTTGCTATTTTGATAAAAGAGTTTTGATTACTTACCCAATACTCGGGAAGTAAAATTCTTGGAACAAGTTAATCCATTAACAGGCATCGCCTGGGAAATATCGGTGAGTTTTCCTTTCCAACTAGATACGACTTCTTGGTGGAGCCGTATCAACAAGTTTCTACTTGGGGAAAGTGGGACGAGCTTTACGTTTCAGAGTCATGGATTTCATCTGAACTAGGAGTGGCGTAAGTGGTCGAGTGGCGCCGGCCCAGCCTATTATATTGGCCCAAATGGCCTGGAAGTTCCGCTAAGACGGTCCATTCCTTAGGAGTCCAGTGTTCGGTTGACAAGTAAATCCGACAGGTTCTCCTCTACATGTAGAAAATGGTGGGGTTGTACTACAAGTGGTCTTCCTGGCGCGAAAACTCCCGTAATGAGTTCATCATCCAGTTGGATAATTCTGCAACACTACCCGTAGCATTTCGATCGAAAGGCTACGAATGGGTGGTTGCCGAAGCATTGACAGGGTCAAACAGTTAATGGTGTTTCCATTGAATGAAGTATCTCGTAACTTCATTTCCTTTAAAAATATTTCAAAGATTGAATCTATTCAAGTTTAACTTGTGGTCTCATCTATGGGATGACCTTTTGAAACTTATTATACTTTGAACAGTAGTAGTTCAAGTAGATTTCTAAAAATGGTATAAGTATAGTGAAGTAATTGGTAACTTCATCTTCCTTAAACTTATATCCAGTAAGTAATTACCTTACACTTGATAAAGGATTCTAGTAAGTTATCCATTTAGATACTTGCATTATTGTTTACACTATATATTATCTTGCGAGCTGTAATGCTCACTCTTGCTTCATTTCTTCATCACACAACAACAGTTAGGAAAGATGGCCAGACTCAAGCAGACCCAGCGCAAGCGCGTGGGAAGCGTCCCGCGTCTTCCCGTTGATGTTGTAGCTGCTATAGCTGCAGAGGTAGATCTATTGGTAGATCAGGCATTCTACTTTTGGGAACCAAATATTGTATAATTATAACTTGTGGCAGATAATGGCAATTAACTGTAAATTTATCAAGTAATCATTTTGGGTTGTAATAACTTTTAAATTGTGGATTCAAGGACTTGTACTTATTTCAATTTCATCTCTGAGACTATAACGGGTTGTGGTGTGTGTTAGTGTGGGGTCACAGCATAAGGTTATTTATTATTAATTAAGTGAAGTGATATTGTGGAAAGAAAGACCGTGACGACCCGGATCCCTGACCCCGGATCTGGGGGTGTTACAGAAATGGTATCAGAGCCTTATAAACCTCAGAGATGATGCGACGATGTAATAATAAACTCACAAAGATAATAAGAACTCTTGCCAAGTTCATGGTCGGACTACTTAAAGTAGCGCTGACAGTTAAAACCCTTACGGGAACCCTTATAAGTATCATGATAGTAACTTAGCTCGTTTAATGTGTAGGCGCATGAGATAGAGGACCCTGAGATGTTCGAGCGTGAGCATGATGAGGCACTGCTAGATGCCGAGGATCAGGAGGAGCCTGAGATGGAGGAGGATGAGGAGGACCCCTCAGAGGAGTCAGAGACAGAGGTTGTTGCTATTTCAGATGAGGAGGACCCGGATGAGGTCCCAGTGGCTGAGGAGCGTGTCGGAGCTATGGTAGTGTACACTGGTACCCCTTTACCCACACTCCCGGTGGTCAGAGCTCCTACCCCTCCACCACTATCCTGGAGCCCATATGATGACAGCTCAGAGACCCATACTCCGAGCCTAGGCAGACCGAGGAGGCACCCCCAGCGGCTCCGGATTCACCACCTCTCGACCCTGCCCATAGGCAGTCTTTGTTAGCCCACGGCTATGTTCAGGATGTACTGAGGACCCGAGTGGCTGTTGCTGAGGCCCGGCTGGATGAGGCCAGGAGGGAGTTGGATGCGGAGAGGGCGGGTAGGCGTACCCGAGCTTATGAGACTAGGGCTATACCCCGATCCTTGAGGAGGGAGCTGACGGGGATAGAGCTCACGTCCCGAGCGAGACTCAGATCGCTCCAGGGGGACAGGCATGGTAGGATCTCCAGGCGGCAGGCCGACTATATCTTCCGTCGTGCGATGGAAAGGGTATGGGAGCTGACCCGCTCCGGTGTGTGATTCAGGACTGACGATGGGATAGTCTAGTTGTCTAGTTAGTCGAGGCCTTAGTAAGAGCCAATTTTCCGGGATAGTTGACTTGTATATAGCATCCCTTTTTTGACTAGACAGATAGACTCTTGTGTATCACTTTTGGGACAGATGGCTGTAGCACTGTTGTACTTTTGACCAGATCAAACTATGTATTTCTCGCATTATGTATATATTTGTTTCCTTTCAGTTCAGTTCCTTAGTGACGAGATCACTGTTTTTATCATTATTATTACTGCACTTCTTATTAGAACTGTCATAAAATAATAGAATTGCGAGATACATTCTCCCCATTATAGAGCTGTGCAAGGCACAATGTTGTATGATTGTGACCTAACGTTGATTTCCCAATAATTTTTTTATTATCAGTATCATGCCGCCAAGAAAGATTGGAACTAGGGCGAACCCTGGATCTGAGGACCAGGGAAGCCATAACCAGGACGATAGGAACCAGGAACACAGTGAAGAGGAAGACGAGATTATGTTGAACAGGATGACTCCCTGTATGAAGAGGAGAGGAAACATATGATGTTGAGGGATTTGAGATAGAGGCTGAGGAAGGAGAAACTGAGGTTGAGCAACCAATACCAAACCCAGGCATGGATCCCATGGGCCAGTTCATGCAACTACTAAGGCAGAACTTGGAACGTCAACCCAACCCACCCCCTCAAGGAAATAACAATGTTGTGGCAAACTCTTTCAGGGCTTTTAAGTCCCTTAAGCCCCCTGAGTTCCACGGATCAGCCGACCCAGTTGAGGCAAGGGCATGGTTAAAGGAAATGGAGAAATCCTTTGAGATTCTGAGTATCGATGAGGCACAGAAGACTGTATTTGCTACCTACCTTCTGAAAGGAGAGGCTAACTACTGGTGGGAGGCCAAGAAAAACATGGAGACAGATGCTATTATAACCTGGGAGAGATTCAGTCAGTTGTTTCTGGGAAAATATTTCCCGAGGTTTATGGAAAACCAGATGGAGCTCAAGTTCTTGGAGCTAAAGCAGAATAACTTATCTGTAGCAGAGTACGAAGCGAAATTTACTGAGTTATCAAGGTTTGTGCCGGAATTTTGAGCACCGAGGAAAAGAAAGCTAGGAGGTTTCAGCAGGGACTGAAACCGTGGATTCAGAATAGGGTGGCAATCCTTGAGCTTACGATTATGCCACTCTGGTGCAAAAGGCAACAATTGTAGAAGCCGGAAGTGAACAGATGCAGAAAGAAAGAAGAAGGGAATAAAGAGGAAAAGCATGAGCATGGGTGGAGGTTCCGCAGGAAGGAGCTTCCCAACTAGATTTAATCGAGGAGCAGTGTCCCTACCGGGAAAGAACACTGGGTTTAAGCGGCCAATGAGTGTGAATGTGAGCCAGAGCGGCCAGAAGTCAAGAATGTCCTATTCCAACCAGTCTCGACCCCCATTGCCAGCCTGTAACACTTGTGGAAGGATGCATTCTGGGGAATGTAAGGGAAAGCCAGTAACCTGCTTTAAGTGTGGGCAAGTGGGCCACTATTCCCACAAATGCCCTTCGTCAGCCCCTGCCGTCATTCCAACCACCACTTGTCATCAGTGTGGACGCCCGGGTCATTGGAAGAAGGAATGCCCAATGAACAAACCAGCAGCTTCAGGAGCCAGCAGGGCTGCCTCCAATAAGCCACCTACTGCGAGGACTTTCAACATGACAGTCCAGGATGCTATGAAAGACTCAGATGTGATAGCAGGTACCCTTTCTCTAAATTCAGTCAGTGCAAACGTTTTATTTGATTCGGGAGCAACTAAATCTTTTATATCAAAGGACCTTGCGCGTAAATTAAGACTTAAGGCTGAACCCTTGATAGAACCCTTACAAGTAGAAATAGCCAATCATGAAATTATTCCTGTTAACCAGATTCACCCCGCCTGTGAGTTAGGCATAGGGGAGCAATCTTTTAGTGTTGATCTGATTCCTTTTAAATTAGGGGAGTTTGATGTAATTTTGGGAATGGACTGGCTATCTAGCAATGATGCTCAGATAGACTGTAAGGGGAAGTTAAGTTAAATATCCCAGGAAAGAAAGAAGTCATATTTAGAGGAAAGAGGCAGACGCAAAATTTTTGACTATGGCCCAGGCCAGAAGGATGCTACGAAAAGGAAATGAGGCTTACCTAGCCTATGTGGTGGACACGCAGAAGGAGGTGCCCAACTTACAAGATATTCCGGTAGTCAACGAATTTGAAGACGTATTCCCACAAGACCTTCCGGGATTACCACCCGATAGAGTGATTGAATTTGCTATTGAGTTGGCCCCAGGGACGGCGCCAGTTTCAAAAGCACCTTACCGGTTAGCCCCATTAGAAATGAAGGAATTAGCTACCCAATTGCAGGAACTTTTGGATAAGGGTATGATAAGACCCAGTGTGTCTCCGTGGGGAGCACCAGTGTTATTTGTTAAGAAGAAGGATGGGAGCATGAGGCTGTGCATCGACTATCGAGAGTTGAACAAGCTAACCATAAAGAACAGGTACCCGTTACCTAGAATAGACGATCTGTTCGACCAGCTAAAGGATGCTGTTTATTTTTCCAAGATTGACCTGAGAACTGGATATCACCAACTAAAGATTAAACCCGAAGATATTCCCAAGACAGCGTTCCGTACCAGGTATGGGCACTATGAGTTCTTGGTAATGTCCTTTGGATTAACCAACGCCCCAGCGGCTTTCATGGATTAATGAACAGAGTATTCAAGAAGTACTTGGACAAGTGTGTGATAGTTTTTATCGATGATATTTTAATCTACTCAAGGACTGAGGCAGAGCATGCAGAGCATTTGAGGATAGCTCTAGGAATACTCAGAGAGGAACAGTTATATGCCAAATTCTCGAAGTGTGAATTCTGGCGGAATGAAGTACAGTTTTTAGGACATGTGATCAATAAAGAAGGAGTATTGGTCGACCCCTCCAAGATAGAGGCGGTCTCAAATTGGGAAAGGCCAACCACACCCACAGAGGTAAGGAGTTTCATAGGATTGGCCGGCTACTATCGTAGATTTGTACAGGACTTTGCGAAGATCGCAGCCCCTTTGACACGACTTACTCGTAAGACAGAGAAGTTTGAATGGACGGAGAAATGCGAGAACAGTTTTCAGGAATTAAAGAAAAGGTTGGTAACGGCCCCGGTGTTGGCATTGCCAGACGGAAAAGTTATATAGTGACGTCGCACAAAGGATTAGGGTGTGTGCTTATGCAGCACGGTAAAGTGATTGCGTATGCGTCGAGACAACTGAAGGAATACGAGATTAGATATCCTACTCATGACCTTGAGCTCGCAGCAATAGTTTTTGCCCTAAAAATTTGGAGGCACTACTTGTATGGAGAGAAGTGCGAGATTTTCACAGACCATAAGAGCCTCAAGTACATATTTACGCAGAAAGAGCTCAACATGCGCCAGAGGAGATGGTTAGAGCTAATCAAGGACTATGATTGTGAGATTCTCTATCATCCGGGGAAAGCCAATGTGGTGGCTGATGCCCTTAGTAGAAAGGAAAGACTCAGAATGATAATGACTTCGGAAGAATTGATAAGGATTTCGAGAGGATGGAAATAGAAGTAAAGGTAACCGGAACCGGAACTGAAAAGCTGTTTGAGATCTCAATGCAGCCAGAGTTATTGGAAAAGATCAGATTGTGCCAAGAGAAAATAATGAATGAAGGCAGAGAGTCAATGACTGGAGAAGAGATCCATACTGAGAAAGATGATAAAGGGATAATGAGGTACTCCTACCGGATTTGGGTTCCGAACGTTCAAGAGCTTAAAGATGAGATTTTGGATGAAAGCCATAGTTCAAGGTATTCCATTCACCCGGGAAGCACCAAGATGTATAGGGATTTGAAGGAATATTACTGGTGGCCCAACATGAAGAGGGACGTAGCAGAATGGGTAAGCAAATGTTTGACTTGCCAAAGAGTAAAGGCAGAGCACCAGAGACCCAGTGGACTTTTACGACCCCTGGAGATTCCCGAATGGAAATGGGAACAGATAGCCATGGATTTTGTTGTCGGTTACCAAGGACGAAAGCCAACCATGATGCCATATGGGTGATTATAGACCGACTGACAAAGTCAGCTCATTTCATTCCTATCAATGAGAGATACACAGTCGATAGACTGGTGGACATTTACCTTAAGGAAATAGTGACGCGACATGGAGTCCCAGCGTCCATTGTCTCAGACCGAGACCCCAGGTTCAACTCCAGATTTTGGAGGAGCTTTCAAGAATGTGCGGGGACCAAGTTAAATATGAGTACCGCTTACCATCCCCAGACGGATGGGCAGAGTGAAAGGACCATCCAGACACTAGAGGATATGTTGAGAGTCTGTGCAATAGACTTTAAAGGAAGTTGGGATGATCACTTGCCGTTGATCGAATTTTCTTATAACATAGCTTTCATGCTAGCATCGGAATGCCGCCTTATGAGGCCCTGTACGGAAGAAGGTGTCGATCTCCCTTATACTGGGATGAAGTAGGAGAGCGGAAGATGCTCGGACCCGAAGTGGTCCAAAGGACCAAAGATATAGTGGATCTCATCAGAGGACGGCTGGTAGCAGCCCAAGACAGACAGAAGAAATATGCAGACCTAGCCCGAAAGGACAAGGAGTATGGAGTAGGGGACTTAGTACTACTAAAAGTATCCCCTTGGAAGGGGTTAATGAGATTTGGAAAGAAAGGAAAACTAAGCCCAAGATACATTGGACCTTTTGAGATACTAAGACGGATTGGGAAGTTGGCTTACGAGCTAGCCTTACCCCCGAACCTACAACAAGTTCATAATGTGTTCCATGTGTCAATGCTAAGGAAGTATCATCGGGATGCCAGACACATAGTGGAGTACGAGCATGTGGATATGCAACCAGATCTGACTTACGTGGAGAAACCAGTAAAGATTATGGATAAGAAGGAGCAGGTGCTTCGGAACAAAGTGATCAAGCTAGTCAGAGTGCTATGGCAGAATCATAATGTGGAAGAATCAACTTGGGAACTAGAGAGCGCAATGCTAGAAAAGTACCCCCATTTGTTTTCTATTTGATTCCGGGACGGAATCCTTTTAAGGAGGGGAGACTGTAATAACCCCAAAATTTTGAACTTTTTGTAACCCTTATGAATAGTGTTTTTGCTGATATTGCTGAATAAGAAAACTTTCATGCCACACTATGTAGGGGTTCTTTTATGGATATTCTGAGATTTTATGGTACTCTATATGATATATAAGTGTATGTAAAGATCGTCAGAATCCAAATTTGAACCTTTTGATTTTTCCCGAAAATCCACCAGATATCGAAAGAATTGAGTATAAGGTAACAGGATAAAAAGGATTTAAATTCAAGGATTTAATAGAGGATCATAAAAAGGAATATAATGTATTGAGAAAGGATTTTAAATTCAAGCAAATGTCATGATCATTCTCATACTCCACCCACACCTCACTCTCTCCTCCCTCCCTTCTCCCTCCTCTCGGCTCTCCTCTCTCACTCTCGGGTTTAGCCGAGAACCACCCCCTCCCCATTTTTTTCTTCAATCCTCAACCAAGCTTCCACTCTTTACACAAGTAAATGTTACTTCCCATATCATGATCACTCATATTTCAAAGAGTTTTGAGTAGAAAGTTTAAGTTTAAAGGTTGCATGTAAAAGTTTTAGTGAAACTCAAAATACAACCTTGATTCTTGTGAGTTTAGGGTTATTTTTGAGAGGACTACAAGGAATGGATAAGTGCCAAGTCTTGAGAAGGAAACTCTTGATGATTAAATGGCCATTCCCATCCATTTCATTCGGCCATGACCATATGGGAGCCGAATGAATGGTCCTTGAGATCATTCGTGTTGTTTTGCTCAAATTTTGCATGTTTATGTGATAATGACTTGAATTTTGTGGTGAAAATTTGATAAAACTCCTTGCATGCTAAGTGATCATCTAGGTATAGCTTATTCTAGGCTTGCATGTCAATTTTATGATAGAACATATGTAGAAAATGTGTTGTTTTGGTTTGCAAAACCCGAGGACATGCATGTATGTGGATTTGTCTTAGAATGTTATAAGATTTTGATCATTTGGAACGATTTTGTTAGTGAGCCTTAATTTCAGTAGGAATAATGTGTTAATATTGATTTATGCTTCTTGTTGCATGGTAATAATTCGTGGTTATCTTTTATAAAATGCATATCTTGTGGTTTCAAAAACTTAATGATTGGTGAGTTGAGAAATGTAATCTTTTTTGTTTTGCCATAATTGTACCTTAGGTAAGGATCATCTCACCCAAGGTTATTTTGAGAATAAGGGAGTTAATTCAGTAGAATACCATGTATAAGTCTTGGTTTAAGTATTGAGTTGTTGTTAGTTGAGTTTGTCAAGTCAAAACCTTGGAGAAATGAGAGTTATAGTTTCTGCAGAAAATCAGTTTAGTACCCTGAGGTTTAGAGTGAGTTTTGACCATGTCATTGATGTGCACTTTGAGGCCCAAGATACCAGAAGTTAGTATTGGGAGTATATAAAAGGTTCTAGGAGTTGGTTGGAGGTTTGCATGTCTTTTGGTTAGGTGCACAAGTAGAATAACAAAATCTGTCTAGCAGGGGACAATTTTGTTATAACTTAAAAATAGGAAGATTTGACCATGTCATGGGTAGGCCCTCATTAGGCCCTATTGGGCCTTAGTTAGAGGGAGTGTCAGAGAAGTGTTTCCAACCATATTTCATAGGATATGAGTTAGAACCATGTGTCACAAGTTAATTTAAGTCAGGGCGTCTTCTGCCCAGAAAAACAGGGGAACCTTGGACTTTTAGCTTAGGCCCAAGAAGGCCCAAGCCAGGCCCTTGAGCCACATCAAGTTTGTGAGATGCCCTTAGGTCAGGAGAGTCTTGTGTAAAAGTTTTGAAGGAAAACTTGTAGTTTAAGAGTGTCTAATGCACTCAAAAAACCATAGTTGTCATTCTGAAATTTGCACCAGTGAGCGCTTTCACTTATCGCATAGTTTTAGAACACTTAGAAGTGAGTATTAGGTCGACCACCATAGTTGTAAGATGGTATAAGGTCAGTAGAGCTAAAGGCACAAGTGAGGGTCAATAGGTTTTGGATAATTTAGGAAAGGTACATCGAGTTAGGAAGCCAAAATTAGAAGACCTTGTCTAGTTTAGCGACCAAGTGACTTAAGTGGTGAGTCGAGATCATCCAAGCCTAGTGTTGCATTATGGTATATATGGTGTTATTTGGTGTTATTATATGATATGTGAATATGTGGCTATGTGTGTACTTTTGTAATTTAAAAGTGAATATAAAATTAAGTGCGTATAGGCCTAAGTGCCATCCGTGTTTAATTTCAAGTTGTAAATAGGTTAAGATGGTAATAATATATTATAAAGAGGATTATTATTATTATGTCGGATCTCGAGACGAGGGAAAACTTTCCATAAAGGTCGAGTGAAGCTCCAGTTGCTCCTACCAGTCAGACCAGACCAGCCTTTCTCAAGGCAAGTGATTCAACTTGACCTTCGTATTTACTGCTAATAGTTCATACATTGCTACAACTATCCTGCGTCATTTGATATATTAAATCAAGCGTATCTTATGTTTATCTTTGAATTATATAGAGATGCCATGAACCATCGAGTACGTATTGCAAGTAGTTCAAAAGTCTATTTATGATAGTTGAATGCCATGATAAAATAAAGAGTTGTTATAATACTTGATTGATCCTCTTGATTAACATGCTAATAATTCCTAAGTATTAATATCTCACCCTGAAACTTGAACCCCTATAGAACCTTACCTTGAACTCTGATAGTCAGATACTTACCAACGTGATTCCTCATTGATTGATACCCTCTTTTTTATCCTAAAGCTTGACAATTCTGATATATCCTGAGTTAAAGATCATTTCTGCATACCCTAACACCCTTAGTATTCATGAAGCCTACCTTCTTGATGATCTAGCACTTGAACCTTGATGAGAAACCATTGCTTAAAGCCCAATTTGGCATTACCCTTTTATAATATCCAATAGCCTCACTGAATTCCCTTGTCTAAATCTTTGAGATATGAAAACCATTTAGTTACTTTAATAGAGTATAGTTTTGTGAATCATGGCCCTGAGATTTAGTACCATATTTCCCGTGTTTCGAGTTGATCTATATTCCCTTAATAAAAATGTTTACTGTTAAAAGAGATTTTGTTATAATTCGACATCAGTTTTTGAAATAAATAAAATGTGGGTTTTCAGTCCCAAAGGGGGATAAATGTTTTCCTTGAATAGTGGATCTGGACTGAGACGCGAGTACTTTCCACACTTGTATTAGGCTTAAAAGTTGCCTAGGGATTCCCGTTAATGTATTAGAACCCAGCGAGGTTCGGGATTACTTCGCGGCTGATCACCGGCTGTAATCCGTAGCGTCATAAAATGATTTTTGATTAAGACATGATTTTAAAATTGTTTTGATACAAGCAAAATGATGCCATCTCACACAGTTTTATCTCTCGTTACTATTGGTTATATCTTTCCATTGTCATTCTTTAATGTATATCTCGATTTATGTTTTGTGTTGTACTGTTAGCACTTGTTGAGCATTTGGCTCACTCCTTGCTTTACCCTGATATTACAGCTAGCAGCTATGGTTAGATTCAAGCAGACTGCCCGTAAGACCTGTGATGCTGATGCTTATGTTTGAGCTCAGGTAGAATAAGTGATAGTAGTTTGTGTGAGGACTCGGTATTCAAAATCAGATGTAATAATTGGTAGTGTTGGGCTGTTCCAAACCCTAAACTGTAAGATCTTGGATTTGGTTGTGTTATCTCTTTTAAAATTTTGTAATAGCTATATTTAAATTGCTGTTTAAGTTGGGGGCGTGACAGTATGGTAAACATAGGCATATATCTCATATATAAAATTAAATAAACAAGTAAATGTAAAGTACAATAAAGTAAATGTGTTTGGTTATGGCCCCATCCTATGTGATCTTTATCAAGCTCATGATAAAGATCAAGGTCAATCTAATATGGTGATGGAAATAAATACAACTACTTATTACATAATTCTTCTTCTTTGTTTAGACTTCTTGTATGCCTCGTCTTCTTCTTTGTATCACCTCCATTGGATAGCCTTCTTGAGTCTTCAATTACATTACATGATTGAAAGTAAAACTAATCTAATGAACTTACAAGAATAACTCGAGTTACATTCGAGATTTATGATTACAAAAATTGACGACATGCAAGTCGTATTTAAAACCAAAACCAAAACCATTACAATAAGGTCGAAAGGCCATAACCATCCACCATGCTCATACAACACATAAAAGCATGTTAAAACACATAATCTGATCTTAACATATCATATTATCCATGATCTAATCATAAAAAGAAAATATGACAAAAATCAGAAAAATTAGAATTAAATCAGAAAAACAAGAATCATTGTTTACGGGCAGCAAACGACGTCAAACGCCTTACAGACGAGTCGTCGATAGCATTTGCTATCAGTTTTGTTCAGACGCTCGTTTACCTATGGAATAGGGTATTCGTTTGCGTAAATCGGACACAAGACCCAGATTTCAGTAAATCTGCAACAGCCAATTCAGAATCCACATCTAATATGATTCTCATAATTAGAACAAACATAAATCATGTATATATCAGTATATATACAGATTAAATAATCATCTTATGATTATACAACTCACATGAATATCATATATTCAAAACCATACATATATAAGCATATTATATCAACATCAAATCATGGCGAATCACGTATATGCTCATATATCGAAAACAGTTAAACACATAAACGAATTAAAAACTTTTCGCAAGTAGCTCTGATACCATTGAAGAGCTTTTAGCACATAAACGCAATGAAAACGTAAATTTAAATATTAAAAAAAAACGAAATCCTTCGCATGATCCATGCGAAAAATAATATTTAATTCGTAGTTCAGTATGTTTACCTTAAGAAGCTTTACATTAATGGAAATATGGAGGTCTTTAATGGCGATCCAAAAATGATGAACGGAAATCCTTAGCAGCTGCTCCTCAAGTGTGAAGCACTCCACCGGTATCCACCAAGAAAATCATGTACTGAAGGAGGAGGAGATGGAGAGAATTAGGGTTTTGTAAATCTTTTTGGTTAAGGCAAAAATAGGGTCTATAATAGTATATTTATAGGAAAAATTTTCAGCTGAAAATTTTCCCATAAAATATTATTATTATTAACCCTTTATTATTCTCACTAATAATTAAAACACCTTTTAATTATTAATCATTTTTCAAAACACTTTAGAAATAATTCTTTCACTTGATTTAATTTCCAAAAATTAAATTCTTAATTAATAATATTAAGAACTTTTTCTTAATTAATTTATAATCAATTAAATCTTATTTAATCAATTATTAAATTTGCCAATTAATTATTTATTTAAAAAATAAATAATTATCAGCCATTATTAATTAATTTCTCCACCATTAAATCATTCTCTTTTATGGTGTGACCCTGTAGGTTCAATATTAAGACGGTAGTAGAAATAAATAATAATAAAACTATTTTATCGTTATTTATATAAATTCTCTAATTCATTAAATATGATTAATTAATTAATCATATTTATTCTACATCGTGAGGGATACTTCTCAGCATATTGCGACTATCCGGATAATACGAATTCACTGCTTAGAATACCAAGAACCTATTCAGTGAGTAGTTACCGTACAATTAATTCCTTCTACCCTGCAATGTCACGATTAAATACAAGGCATGGAACTTGTGTCAAGCCTATCTTATTTAATCACTTGCTTTCTCATTCACTATGCTTAGTTCTATTTAATGTAAATTAGAAACTCCTTTCTAATTTCATTCACTCTGGCCAGAGATTCCTGAACTAATATAAGTGGATCAGGATTGAACATTCTCTTCCTACACTGGAAGGGGTAGATCCTTTATTGATCATATACTATCTTCGTGTACAAATTCCTATACCCAGTAGAGCCCTTATAATTATCCCTTGAGACTAAGAACTAAACCAAAGCATAGTTCAGTGTACACAAGATGACTATGATGACCTCAAGTCTAAGGATACTTGTACAACTATCACTATGTGAACAACTGCTGACATGTGAGTGAACTCCATCAGTTGTTCAGCTGTGTGAGTCATGTTTAGTGAACTTATTCTATAATAAGCACCTACATACTAGCTATAGTGTCACCACATAAATGTCTATGAGAACAGACATCCTTCATAATGAAGCAAGCATAGTATGTACCGATCTTTGCGGATTATTAATTACCAGTTAGTAATCCTACGACCAGGAACTATTTAAGTTTAGAGTTATCATCTTTTAGGTCTCATTATTATGATCTCATCACAATCCATAAAAAGCTTTATTCTAAACTGTGGTATATCTTATTTAAACATTTAAATAGATAGAGCCCGCAATAAAAATAAAACAAGTATTTTATTAATATCAATGAAATCAAAACAGATTACATAAAAGTTATTCCTAAATCCTCATACATGATTGGACTTAGGATATATCTCTTTCAATTGTTGCATAAGTACACTGATTAAAATACTTGCGAACACATATACTTGCGTGAATATTAGTGTGTGTTTTCGTCCTAACAATATGATAACTAAAGTTGATGCTTTCAGATGATCCAGCATATCAGGATTTGTAATCTTCTGTTCTGCTGTTTCCAGATGTGTTACAGCTTGTGTTCTGGAAATAGGGTATGTATCATCTTTTCAATGAGCATTCCAGAGATTATCAAAATAATCCTGCTTCTTCCTAGCATCTAACTCTTTCATTTTCTGTTGTCTCACATGCATAGGCATATCTTCAGGGTAGAAAAGATCATCCTCAGGATCTATAATAGCATTATAAATATTAGCTTCATCACCATCATTAGATTATTTAATTGAAACTGGATTTTGCATTACTTGCTCAATTTCATCACCAGCTTCAGCATGTAGAATAGAATTAGAAATTTGTGCAATATGTGATCCAGTAGCTTCAGAAGCTTCCACACCTTCAGCAGTTAACTCCACATCTTCAAGTATTGTAGATAAATGAATTGGAGCTTAGAGATTCACTTCCAAGACCTCAGTTGCTGTAGAATGCTGTAGTGATTCTAAAATGGATGAAACTCTATGAATGGACTGTTGTGCTACTACATCTTCAGCAACAACAGGGATTATCTCAGGTGATGGTAAAGTAGAGTAAATGGACTGTTTTCAACAAAAACAAGGATTATCTCATGTGTTGGAATAGTAGAATGTATGGGCTGCAAGAAAGTATCGGTACTTAGACTTGCAGGGAGATTAATAGCCCTTGGTACATCAGAGTTTACTTGAGATTCAACAGACTGTTGTTCAGCATCTGTTTCTTTAGTACTCTGAGCACCTGCAAACATATAGCAAATAAAACTTAATCTCTCTGTTCTTTTAAAGTAGTCTCACTACTCCTCACACCACACATCTCATGACTTTTAATAGTCAGAGCTTCCTCACAAGGGTTACTAAATCCTATCTCTCATCTACCTCTCCTTTTGCCAACAAGGATCCTGCCTCTCTTAAATTCTATTTTTCTCTCAATCTTTTCACACATCTCACAGAAAAAGGCTCGAAAGACTGTCCTACAGAAATAAGAGGTGACTAAAGAATGGTGATCTGTGGTCATACAATTAGAGGTAGTCTTTAAATAAGATCTAGAAGTAATCATACAAACATGATTTATATCATGAAAAAAATATATGCTGAAAAGACTGAATCAGTATTTAAAATAAATATTGATAAAGTAATAACAATATTTATACCTTGTGAATACACAATTAAGCTCACAGTTAATACTGTGGTTATGACAGTTGTTGTTCATCAATAATGAGAACCTCCAAAAAATTGGAGAGAATTTGATCAGGTTACTATCATGTACCATGATCTCAAACTTTGTTCTTTTTGCAAAGAACTATCACTTGAATGTGTTTACTGAAAGCTATCACAAAGTCTTCAGTAAAAATTGATGAAATGTCTATGTCTCTGTTAGTATCATTAAGATCTACCTCAGCAAGTAGTCTATAACCAACTAAATGTTGTTTCTGAATGGTGAGCACAATTCAAGAATTATGTCACTTGATTTTTGGCAACATTTGAGAAAAGGATTCAAGTGTTTCTGCTGTGAGAAGAAATTTAAGATATAAGATGTGTTGCCTTAAGAAATGAGTGTGAACAACTTTCTTGAATAGAAAAAGAAAGTCTCAATAATATGTTTTGAATAGACATTTTAGATAGTCAAGAACACTCAAAGATAATAATTCTCATTGGCTAAGAAATAAATCTTTCATAAATTTCTTCTTTAACAACAAATACTTCCTATAATGTGCTTAATCTGTACTGAAGTGATCATATGAACTTAAAAAGAGATTAGTTTATTAATATGTACTATTAAAAACATCTGAAATTAAGCATGCAATACTGATTTGGATATAAACAATTAAAAGCCACTACTAGAAAAATGCCCTTAGACATCTATAACACCCCCAAATTCGGGGTCGGAGATCCGGGTTGTCACGAGTTCCATTTCCCTTAATAATACTTAATCTTAATAATCAACCAACTACTGCGTACTGTGACCCCACAATATACACACACACACCACAATTTATAGTCTTAGAGATGAATATCCAAAAATAACACAAGTCATTTTATTCCACAATTATAAGCCATTACACCTCAAAAGGGTTTCTGAATAAATTTACATATTCTTTGCCATTATTACAATTCATAAATATACATAAGTTTGGTACATCAAAAGTTGAAAGCCTAGACTATTGGTAGATCCTACCTCAGCTACACGGCATCAACGCCTACAGGAAACTGCGGAACGTTTCCTATCCGCTCACGAATTGGGAGCTTGGTCATGTTCATCTTGTCTATCTGTTGTTGTGTGATGAAAGAAGAAAGCAAGGGTGAGCAACAAGCCCACCGAAATAATACGCATAATAATTTACAAAATATGAGCATTCTCACAGTTTTCATGAAAGTCTTGGTCAAGAAGAATGAACCAAGTTTGATCTATAATGCGACCAAGTCGCAAAATATTTAGTATATATGTATATATACTTTTCAAATTCTTGAAATCCTCTACCATGTATAATATACACAGAGTTCCAGTTTATAACTGTATAAAAAATATCGTTGCAAGGTGATCTCATATATCTAACCTTGTCTCAACGTTTTTTCTGAAAATCTTTGTCATGCATAAGATAATCATTAACCAGATATAAGTTGAAAAGGTGAAGTTACGAGATACTCCAATACACTTATATCTTTTCCGAATACTACTTGAACTACCACCGTTCAAGGTATAATCAGTTTCAAAAGTTCATCACATAGATGAGACTACAAGATAAGATTTGAATAGATTCAATCTTTGAAATATCATTCAAAAGAAATGAAGTTATGAGATACTTCATTAAGTCCCGATATATATATGTATCTCATACTTTCCTTGGAAACCTCTGTTATGAAAAGTATAAACAGAGTTATAATATCCAATGAATTTGGAAAGAAGAAAACCTTGGCATAAACCTGATATCTTGTTGATCAGGAAAAGATACCAATAAGTAACCTTTTCTACTAGTAGATGGACGAATTCCCCACAGGTCATCACCCTGGCCGCATTAGGACCTATGATGGACTGCTACTCAGCCACTTACGAATTGATGGACTCCCACAGAGCCACTTACACTTTCATGGACGCCCACTGAGCCCATGTTGCTTATGCCAACTCAAATAGATGGACTTACTTCCCGAACGTTGGGCAAGTAATCAAAATGTTTTCTCAAAACAGCAACCTCGTTGTGAATATAAAATACACCACAGAGCCGGATCCCTCAGGTTTTGAGCGAGTATTTTAATCCCCTTCGAAAGAAAGATCTTAAATCTAAAAATGAGTTTTGGGATCCGCTCTAACTTTTAAAATCATTTTGAAGACTCAAAAACATTTTAAAGAATGTTTAGAGTAATGCTGATTTTATAAAATAAATCAGTCCCAATATATTAGAAAATATCTGAATATTATTATTTAAATAATATTCCCATAAGGATAATCCTAATAAAAATAATTGAAGTAGAAGTTTTAAAACTTATACTTGATATGAATAATAAATAACCAAAGATATACTTATACGAAAGTACGATCTTTATTTAAATAATCAAAAATAAGTTTGATTATCGAAACAATATTTTTTAATAAAATAAAGAATATTATTTAATAAAATAAGCGGAGTCATAAGTCCTCGAATGAATATTCAAAATAATATTCATTAAATAAAATAAACAGAGTCATAAGTCCTCGAATGAATATTCAAAATAATATTCATTAAATAAAATAAAGTTATCGAATAAATCTTATTCGATTAATAGTTTTGAAAAATATATCTATATATATATATATATATTATACTCGGGAACATCGACTCCCGGTTTAGAAAAATGTTCACCTTCGGATCCCCTATGTGACGCCCTCCAAACCCGGGGTCTAGATTTGGGAGTCATTAGCCAATAAACCATAATAAAATAATCACAGCGGAATAATATAATAAATATGACCCCTTTACCTGTACTGGATCGATCACAGGTTATAATATGAAACAGGAACTAATACAAACCAATTGTTATTACAAACCATAAGTCTAATTATTTTTACAACTTATTCAAATTTTACTACAAACCTTTATACTATTCAAGCGTCCCAAACTATCTACCTGGAAACCACACCAAACTATTTACAAGCGCTTGACCTCTAATAAAACCAGGAACTGAAGCCTGCTCCGGTTTAGCTGAAAGATTAGATTAATAAACAAGTATGAGCGAAGAGATGCTCAACAAGTAATATAAATTTTGTAAGTGAACAACAATAATAATATTTAAGTAAAAGTCCAAGCTGATATAAACTTTAAAGTTTAAGCGACAATTTAATCAAACACAATTATGCACTATGCTGTTCCTGATGATCAGTCACGAAACAGCACCGGTATCCCGCAGCCATACCTTGAATATAGGAATCGATATCCCGCAGCCATACCGTACCTATTGGATATCCATGAAGAAGGCATATACTCGCCTAGAAAGATATTACACTTTCGTATAATAACTCACGCTGGACCGGTGCCTCGGCCTCTTACGCTAACCGATAATCAATTCACAAAATAATTTTGATTAAAGGAGTCAGATCAATGACATCTTTATCCATTCAACTCCCCATGTCACATGGTCCGGAGTTATCTCAACAACTGATGGTGAAATAACTAGAACAATTAGTTATTCACTAATCTCAATTCAAAGTTTCACTATATAGAGTATATCTGGATAGTATAGTTATTCACTATCTATCGAATCAAAAGATTAGTTCTAGCAGAATGATTGCTAGAATAAGAGAATGTTAATAAATATAGGAGTATTGATATTCAATATGCTATCAGAGTATTTATAAACAGTTCTTATATTTGAATATGTAAAATAATAAACTATTCTGAATTTGGAATATGGGAGAATACTTGCCTGGTATGCTCGATAATCTCTCACTATGACTCTGCCTATATCTGCTGGCTACTAACTCTGCCTAGCACTTGACCGCACTCCTTGCTACTTGATTCTATAAACAAAAGGACTATCTTAATTGACAGAACCAAACTCAATCGACATAACTATACGTCTAGACATCTACCCGATCGTTTACAACTAAGCATGACATTTTAAACTGTAAATTGATAGCATGCATATCACATAGCACGTAATCATGGTATTTGTACAACACATAATCACATAATTCATGTAATACATAAGTCAGATCATTAAAAGATACGTCCTAGGGCGTTCAGAGTTAAAATCAGGTCAATATTATCATTTATCGATCAAATACTGACTCAAACTGATACACAAATCAAATGACATTGCAATACAAAAGAAATTAGGACTCAAAAGTATTTTTATTGAAGTTCAATATTATTCTGAGTCTGTACGCGTTCGTTTCGTATTAAACGGACGAACGGTTTAATCATTATGAATAAAATAAGAAATAAATAGATTTAAATCAATTAATAATAATATTAATTGATTTTTGAATACCAAAATATAATTTTTAAAACCTTAAAATAATTTTTAGAAATTATTTGAATTAATTATAAATAATTTACATTTATTTAACTATTTATAAATAAAATTAATTGATTAATTATTTTTAATCAATTAATTAAATTCATAAATAATTAACTAAAATGAATTTTAAATAATTAAATCAAATTGTATTTTTGAAAATAATAAAAGAAAATATTTTAGGAATTTAAAATAATTAAGAAAATAATTTAAAATTAAAAATAATAAGTAAATGATTTTTTTAAATATAAATTAAATGATTTTTGGAATTTAGAAAAATGATTTTAAAATAAATTATAAAAAGTAAATGCAGAAATAGATTTTCAGTTTGGGGTTTGGGAATTAATGGATCAAAAACGGGTTATAAGAATTGAAGCCAGGTCGGGTTGGGGACCTCAACCGGGTTGCCAAGAAATCCGGCTGAAGGTCGACCAGAATCTGGGTTTTCCCCAGAAACCGGCGACTTCGCCGGACTCCGGCGAACCCCGATTCCCTCCCCAACCAGCTTCTGTTAACCACGATTTGAACCCCAATCGATTCAACAATGTCCCAGGAACAACCCAGCAGCCATCACAATAACAATCAATCAATAGAGTGATTTCTCCGGTCAACAACTCAAACTTTCCGATGAATGAATCGGAAAAATCCTACTTTGGTCAAATCTCAACCAAAAACGATGCTACAGGGGTCAAAATAAAGCTTGTAACCTCTATAATTCGATCATATCATTAAAAACAACAAACAATTATAAACAAACTCAGAAATTCGCACCAAAACTTCTAACAAAACTAAAAGTTTGGTTTAATCATTCATGAACTAAAACAATTCAAGAAAATACATAAATTAATTCTACAGATCATTACAAAGCTATTTGTAAACTCAGAATCAACCAACAATCATTGAAAAATCAAAATGAAATTCAAGAACATGAACCCATAATCGATTTTTCGAATTACTATACCTCAGTTATTGAAATTGGTATGGTTAGAAAGGGTTTGAAACGAGGATCAAATTGATATGCAGAGCGTTTGATTTGGCTTCCTGGTTTGTTCAATATCATCAACTGAAAATCTGAGAAAGAATCTCACCCCCAATTGGTTCATGAATTTCTGAATTTTTATAAAAAAAATGAAAAAAAAATTGGCTGGTATATATATTTTTACAAAAATTATACCCCAAAATAAATTAAGGGTGTTTTTATCCTTTAATTATAATAATTACGGCCCCAAAATAATAATTACGGGGAATAATTTTAAAAACGATAAAATACAAAATTAATGTCAAAATTTCCCAAAAGTTGCGAATAATTAAAAAATACAAAAATAAAGGGTATTTGAAATACAAATAATTTTATAAAAATGAAAACACGAATTTTGTGGGGTTTGACGTCCCGGTGGGGTCCCGGTCCGTTGATTTTTGAAAAACGGAAACGATCCCTAAATTACCAGAAAATCCTGAAAACACGTAAAATACATTCAAACACACATAAAATCAAATAAAACAGGTATCTTAATAAAGACGCTAATAAATACGCGTCCCGATTGCAGATAAGTTCATATAATTGCAGTTTAAACATATTTTAATTAATCGAGAATTTTTCTGGCCCGCACAGAAACACACATAACAGTTATAACATCTCATATCATGGCAACTATTACTTTAAATTTATAAAACACATAATATTTATTTATTTAACATATAATATTCACATAATTTTCCCGGTTATTACATCCTTCCCCCTTTAACAGGATTTTGTCCTCAGAATCAGCCTAAGAAAACAAATGAGGATACTTGGATCGCATTTCGCTTTCTAACTCCCAAGTCGACTCTTCAACCTTGGGATTCCTTCACAAGACTCGTACTAAAGACACAGACTTATTCCTAAGCACTCTTTCTTTCCTATCTAAAATCTGCACTGGTTGCTCTACAAAAGATAAATCTGGTTGGATCTCGATTGGCTCGTATTCTATCACATGGTTCGAATCAGGAAAATAATGCTTCAACATTGACACGTGGAACACGTTGTGAATATGCTGCATATGAGGTGGTAACACCAACTCGTAAGCAACTTTTCCCACACGCCTCAAAATCTCAAAAGGGCCAACATAACGCAGACTCAGCTTTCCTTTCTTTCCAAATCTTGATAAACCTTTCCAAGGTGAAACCTTCAGTAGCACTGCTTTACCAACTTCAAATTCCATATCCTTTTTGATAGGATCAGCATATCTGCGTTGACGATCTTGAGCTACCATTAATCTTTTCTGAATAAGTTCTATTTTCTCCTTTGTCTGCTGGATCAATTCTGGACCCAAAATCTTTTTCTCACCAACCTCATCCCAATATATTGGAGACCTGCATCTCCTCCCGTACAAAGCTTCGTAAGGCGGTATTCCAATACTGGCATTATAACTGTTGTTGTAGGAGAATTCAACCAATAGCAAATGTTCGTCCCAACTTCCTTCAAAATCTAGTGCACATACCCTTAGCATATCCTCAATAGTCTGAATCGTCCTTCACTTTGACCGTCTGTTTGCGGATGATACGCGGTACTCATGTTCAGCTTGGTTCCGAGACAATCTTGAAAACTTCTCCAAAATCTTGAATTAAATCGAGGATCTCTATCTGAAACTATGGATACTGGAACTCCATGTCGGGTCACAATTTCCTTAATATATAACCGAACCAATTTATCCATTGAAAATCTCTCGTTGATAGGAAGAAAATGCGCTGACTTTGTCAATCTATCGATAATAACCCAAATAGCATCATGATTTGCCCTGGTCCTCGGCAATCCAACTACGAAATCCATTACGATATGCTCCCATTTCCATTCTGGAATGTCCAATGGTTGTATTAGTCCACTGGGCCTTTGATGTTCTGCTTTGACTCGCTGGCAAGTATAGCACTTATTTACCCATTCTGGAATTTCCTTCTTCATGCTTGGCCACCAAAAGTTTTCTCTTAAGTCTCTGTACATCTTCGTACTCTCGGGATGAATTGAATATCTGGAGTTGTGAGCGTCTCGAAGAATTTCATCTTTCAGCTCGGCTACGTTGGGTATCCATATTCTAGAAAAAAATCTTAATATTCCTTTATCATCCTTTTGACTCCCTATCTCTTCTCCTGTCAAACTGTCTCGTTCATGGCTCATGACTTCTTCCTGGCATCTTCTTATTTTATCTAATAGTTCTAGTTGAAAAGACACTGCACACAATATCTCTGTAGACATACTTGGGATACTGACCTCCATTTCCAGCTTCTCAAATTCCTTGATCAATTCCTCGGATGAAGCAATCATATTCAACCTTTCTTTTCTACTCAGCGCGTCGGCCACCACATTTGCTTTGCTTGGATGATAGTTGATAGTACAGTCGTAGTCCTTGATTAGGTCTAGCCATCTTCTCTGCCTCATGTTCAATTCCTTCTGGATGAAGATATACTTCAAACTCTTATGGTCCGTGAAGATATCGCACTTTTCTCCATACAAATAATGCCTCCAAATCTTCAATGCAAATACTATAGATTCCAATTCAAGATCATGAGTTGGATACTTCTCTTCATGGGGTTTCAACTGTCTTGAAGCGTAGGCTATCACTTAGTCATGCTGCATTAAAACACATCTCAATCCTTTGTATGACGCGTCACTATAAATCATAAAATTTCCTTGTTCATCTGGCAAGACTAGTACTGGAAAAGATACTAATCTGTTATTTAATTCTTGGAAACTTTCTTCGCACTTCTTGTCCCATTCGAACTTCTGGTTCTTCCTGGTGAGCTTTGTCAACGGCGTAGCTATCTTCGCAAAATCTTGCACGAATCTTCTATAGTAACCTGCTAGTCCCATGAAACTTCGTACTTCCGTTGATGTCTTTGGCCTCTCCCAGTTGATTATGGCTTCAATCTTTGCTGGATCCACTTCCACTCCTTTATTGCTAATCACGTGACCAAGAAATCGTACTTATTTTAACCAAACTTCACACTTGGAAAACTTTGCGTACAATTTCTCCTGTCGCAGTATCTCCAAAACTATCCTCAAATGCTCTGCATGCTCCTCTTCTATTTTAGAATAGATCAAGATGTCGTCTATAAACACGATCACGAATTTATCCAAATATTTCTTGAATACTCGATTCATCAGATCCATGAAAGCTGCTAGTGCGTTGGTTAATCCAAATGCCATCACTAGAAACTCATAATGCCCATATCTAGTTCTGAATGCAGTCTTCGAAATGTCTTCAGACTTGATCTTCAATTGATGATATCCGGATCTTAAATCAATTTTAGATAACCATATAGCGCCTCTCAATTGGTCAAACAAATCATCGATCCTTGGTAACGGGTACTTTTTCTTAATGGTAAGCTTATTTAGTTCTCGATAGTCAATGCACAGTCGCATACTCCCATCCTTCTTCTTAACAAACAGTACTGGTGCGCCCCACGGGGATACACTGGGTCTTATAACTCTTTTTCCCAAAAGATCTTGCAGCTGAGTTGCTAATTCCTTCATCTCCACTGGTGCCATCCGGTACGGAGCTTTAGAAACTGGTTCTGTTCCAGGTGCTAGATCAATTACAAATTCAATTTCTCTATCGGGAGGTAATCCTGGTAGGTCGTCTGGAAAGACATCTGGAAATTCATTGACAACTGGAATCGCTTCTAGTGCTGGAACTTCTTTGTTAATGTCTACCACATGGGCCAAATACGCTTCACAATTCTGACGCAATAACTTCTTCACTTGAGCTATCATTAAAAACTTTTTCGCTTGCTTATTCCCTCGAAATATCACCTTTTTCTTACTATCCAAAGTCTGAAGTCTCACTTTCCTATTCTTACAATCAGTCTGAGCGTTATTTTCTGACAACCAATCCATTCCTAAAATAACATCAAATTCTCCCAACTTAAAAGGTATCAAGTTGGCATAGAGATGATGTCCTCCTATCTCAATATCACACCTCGAGCACACTCAGTTGATGGAAACTTGATTCTTATTAGCTAATTCTATCATTAATACTTGTTCTAACAACTTAACTTTGCAATACAGTTTATCGACAAAATCTTGAGATATAAATGACCTTGTAGCTCCAGAATCAATAAAACTTTAGCATCTACGGAGTTGACTGGAAGCGTACCTGCAACCACGTCAGAGCTTTGAACCGCATCCTTCATAGTCATATTGAATTTCTTGGCTTTTGGCTGATTCTTTGCTGGTGCCCCCTCAATCTTTGGCACACCCTGAGAGGATGGTCCTGTGATCTGTGGTATATTTGCACCTTGAGCTTGCTCTTTACAGTTGTTGGCGTAATGACCTTTCTTCCCGCACCGGAAACATGTAACTTCTGGCATCTGATTGTGGCACTCATACGCATGATGTCCCTTTATATTGCACTTGTAGCACACAAGAATTAGCTTTGCAAATCCCAGAATGTTTTCTGCCATAAAACTTGCAATCTGGCATTGGTAGACGATTGGGCCTCTGCTGATTTAAATTCTGAAAACGGTTGCCTTGTCCTCCATTTCCTGATTGTGGTCTCTTGAATCCCACATTCCTATTACCCTGAAATCCTGGCCTTTTGTTGAAACGGCCCTGAAAATTACTTAGCTGCTGACCTCCTTTTGAGGTTTCTATTTTCCTTTTCTTCCCATCCTTTCCTTTCTAAGACATGTCACTCCTACTTTCGATCACCATTGCTTTCTGAACCACTGCCACATATGAAGTTAACTCAAATATGGCCACTCTGTTCTGAATCCAAAACTTCAATCCCTGTTCAAACCTTCTTGCTTTCTTTTCATCTATATCAACCTGGTCTGGCACGAACCTTACTAACTCAGTAAACTTAGCCTCGTACTCAGCCACGGTAAGATCACCCTGGGTCAGATTCAAGAACTTAATCTCCATTTGATTCTTCATATACCTCGGGAAATAGTTCTCCAGGAATAGCTCTGTAAACCTTTCCCAAGTTATAAACTCACCTCCTTCCAATGCTCGTGTGGATTCCCACCAATAGTTCGCCTCGCCCTTCAGAAAGTAGCTTGCAAACTTGGTCTTCTGTCCAGTTCCTGCTCCGACTAATTCAAAAGCCTTTTCCATCTCCTTGAGCCATGCATTGGCTTCCACAGGGTCAGCACTTCCCTTGAACTCAGGTGGCTTTACTGCTTGGAACTTCTTGAAAGTCACTGCAGGTGGTGCTGCTGCTTGCTGCTGCTGTTATTGTTGCTGCTGTTGCTGTTGCGTAAGATGTAACATCTGTTGCTGCATCAGTCCCAACATCTGGACAATCGCTGGATCTGTCCGACCCTCGATATGATCCTCTCCTGAATTATTCCTTCTCTTTGGTGCCATTATTCTGGTAAGAAACAAGCAACATATTTAATAATCTGTCAAACATTGTGCCAAATATGTAGCAATTCCTTAGCATATCAAAATTTGCAAACATTATCTCTTCTCAAAATATCATAAACTTGCTACCATATTAACACAAGTGACATGATTATCATATAATCCTGCTTATTATTTTGAGAATAATAACACAAAGAAAATTTACGAAGACTTATCCGAACC
This sequence comes from Apium graveolens, assembly GCF_009905375.1. Taxonomy (NCBI): domain Eukaryota; kingdom Viridiplantae; phylum Streptophyta; class Magnoliopsida; order Apiales; family Apiaceae; genus Apium; species Apium graveolens. The sequence goes on along the minus strand of NC_133657.1, from coordinate 73,322,673 downwards.
TTTTAAACCCTTACTCAAAATCTCAAATAAACCAACAAACAGTGGATAGAGTTGCAATACAACCTCCCAACCTCTTTTCCAACCCTTCTTACCATTCTCAAAACCAACAAAATAGCAAAGCAATGGCACAAAAGCCAAGAGCTAAACACAAAACAGGGAACCTAAACAACTTAACTATAACCCAATCCAATAACCTAAATTTAACCCTATAAGAGCTAAACTACACACGCCTATCTTATGTGATCTTCCTATGACTCACCTATGACAATCCTAAGCCTGTTTCAGTGACCATAACCTGTAGCTCTGATACCAACCTGTGACGCCCTCCAAACCCGGGGTCTAGATTTGGGAATCACTACCCAATAAACCATAATAAAATAATCACATCGGAATAATATAATAAATATGACCCCTTTACCAGTACTGGATCGATCACAGGTTATAATATGAAACATGAACTAATACAAACCAATTGTTATTACAAACCATAAGTCTAATTAGTTTTACAACTTATTCAAATTTTATTACAAACCTTTATACTATTCAAGCATCCTAAACTATCTACCTGGAAAACACACCAAACTATTTACAAGCGCTTGACCTCTAATCAAACCTGGAACTCAAGCCTGCTCCAGTTTAGCTGAAAGATTAGATTAATAAACAAGTATGAGCGAAGAGATGCTCAGCAAGTAATATAAAGTTTGTAAGTGAACAACAATAACAATATCTGAGTAAAAGTCCAAGCTGATATAAACTTTAAAGTTTAAGCGACAATTTAATCAAACACAATTATGCACTATGTTGTTTCTGATGATCAGTCACGAAACAGCACCAGTATCCCGCAGCCATACCGTAAATATAGGTATCGATATCCCGCAGCCATACCGTACCTATTGGATATCAATGAAGAAGGCATATACTCGCTAGCAAGATATTACACTTTCGTATAATAACTCACGCTGGACCGGTGCCTCGGCCTCTTACGCTAACCGATAATCAATTCATAAAATAATTTTGATTAAAGGAGTCAGATCAATGACATCCTTATCCATTCAACTCCCCATGTCACATGGTCCGGAGTTATCTCAAAAACTGATGGAGAAATAACTAGAACAATTAGTTATTCGCTAATCTCAATTCAAAGTTTCACTGTATAGAGTATATCTGGATAATATAGTTATTCACTATCTATCGAATCAAAAGATTAGTTCTAGCAGAATGATTGCTAGAATAAGAGAATGTTAATAAATATAGGAGTATTGATATTCAAAATGCTATCAGAGTACTTATAAACAGTTCTTATATTTGAATATGTAAAACAATAAACTATTCTGAATTTAGAATAGGGGAGAATACTTGCCTGGTATGCTCAATAATCTCTCACTATGACTCTGCCTATATCTGCTGGCTACTAACTCTGTCTAGCACTTGACCGCACTCCTTGCTACTTGATTCTATAAACAAAAGGACTATCTTAATTGACAAAACCAAACTCAATCGATGTAACTATACGTCTTGACATCTACCCGATCGTTTACAACTAAGCATGGCATTTTAAACTGTAAACAAATAGCATGCATATCACATAGCACGTAATCATGGTATTCGTACAACACGTAATCACATAATTCATGTAATTCATAAGTCAGATCATTAAAAGATACGTCCTAGGGCGTTCAGAGTTAAAATCAGGTCAATATTAGCATTTATCGATCATATACTGACTCAAACTGATATACAAATCAAATGACATTACAATACAAAATAAATTAGGACTCAAAAGTATTTTTATTGGAAGCGCAATATTTTTCTGAGTCTATACGCATTCGTTTCGTATTAAACGGACGAACGGTTTAATTATTATGAATAAAATAAAAAATAAATAGATTTAAATCAATTAATAATAATATGAATTGATTTTTGAATACCAAAATATAATTTTTAAAAACTTAAAATAATTTTTAGAAATTATTTGAATTAATTATAAATAATTTACATTTATTTAACTATTTATAAATAAAATTAATTGATTAATTGATTTTTAATTAATTAATTAAATTCATAAATAATTAACTAAAATGAATTATAAATAATTAAATCAAATTGTATTTTTGAAAATAATAAAAGAAAATAATTTTAGGAATTTAAAATAACTAAGAAAATAATTTTTAGAATTAAAAATAATAAGTAAATGATTATTTTAAATATAAATTAAATGATTTTTGGAATTTAGAAAAATGATTTTAAAATAAATTATAAAAAGTAAATGCAGAAACAGTATTTCAGTTTAGGGTTTGGGAATTAATGGAACAAAAACGGGTCATAAGAATTGAAGCCGGGTCGGGTTGGGGACCTTAACCGGGTTGCCAAGAACTCCGGTTGAAGGTCGGCCGGAATCTGGGTTTTCCCCAGAAACCGGCGACTTGGCCGGAGTCCGGAGAACCCCGATTCCCTCCCCAACCAGCTTCTGTTAACCACGATTTGAACCCCAATCGATTCAGCAACGTCCCAGGAACAACCCAGCAGCCATCACAATAACAATCAATCACCGGAGTGATTTCTCCGGCGAACAACTCAAACTTTCCAATGAATGAATCGGAAAAATCCTACTTCGGTCAAATCTCAACCAAAAACGATGCTACAGGTGTCAAAATAAAGCTTGTAACCTCTATAATTCGATCATATCATTAAAAATAACAAACAATTATAAACAAACTCAGAAATTCGCACCAAAACTTCTAACAAAACTCAAAGTTCGGTTTAATCATTCATGAACTAAAACAATTCAAGAAAATACATAAATCAATTCTACAGATCATTATAAAGCTATTTGTAAACTCAGAATCAACCAACAATCACTGAAAAATCAAAACGAAATTGAAGAACATGAACCCAGAATCGATATTTCGAATTACTATACCTCAGTTATTGAAATTGGTATGGTTAGAAAGGGCTTGAAACGAGGATCAAATTGATATACAGAGCGTTTGATTTGGCTTCCTGGTTTGTTCAAAATCATCAATTGAAAATCTGAGATAGAATCTCACCCCCAATTTGTTCATGAATTTCTGAATTTTTATAAAAAAATGAAAAAAAAATTGGCTGGTATATATATTTTAACAAAAATTATACCCCAAAATAAATTAAGGGTGTTTTTATCCTTTAATTATAATAATTAGGGCCCCAAAATAATAATTACGGGGAATAATTTTAAAAACGATAAAATACAAAATTAATGTCAAAATTTCCCAAAAATTGCGAATAATTCAAAAATACAAAAATAAAGGGTATTTGAAATACAAATAATTTTATAAAAATGAAAACACGAATTTTGTGGGGTTTGACGTCCCGGTGGGGTCCCGGTCCGTTGCTTTTTGAAAAACGGAAACGATCCCTAAATTACCAGAAAATCCCGAAAACACGTAAAATACATTCAAACGCACATAAAATCAAATAAAACAGGTATCTTAATAAAGACGCTAATAAATACGCGTCCCGATTGCAAATAAGTTCATATAATTGCAGTTTAAACATATTTTAATTAATCGAGAATTTTTATGGCCCGCACAGAAACACACATAACAGTTATAACATCTCATATCATGGCAACAATTACTTTAAATTTATAAAACACATAATATTTATTTATTTAACATATAATATTCACATAATTTTCCCGGTTATTACACCCTATACTAAGGGTATACGCAACTACTGTTTATCTCTAGCATAGGTATTATGCAGTTTATAAGCATTTGAATCAACAATTAGATATCAAGATTACGAAACAGACATGCATATATACTATATCAGTATGCTCCAATATATCACAAAATTTGCTAATAACAATCATGCACTTATCACAAGATAATGCATATACATATATTTACATCACAACAACAGTATAACGGGTAGAAAACTTGCCTGAGTATTCCCGGATAGACTTAAGCTTAGAGTGGGTCCGATAACCTATGAACAATAACATAAGTCGGAATTAAACCCCGGTCGCTTAAGAAACTATACTTTAACCAATTCAACCCTAACGTTCGCTTATGGTCACTTCTACGGTTAACGAATCACATAAGTCGTTCGAGTACCCTCGGCTCCACCATTTTTATTAAATTAACTATTAAGCATTTTAAGGCAATTCTTTCGCGAGTACCCTACCAACTGCCTAATCCACTTTACATAATTGTTTCATACTCCAATTAGTCATTTAAGGGCCTTAACCAAGGTTTCAAAGTAAGGCGAGGGGTAATGGTTCGTTCGCGGAACACCGTTACTTAAAACGGTCGTTTCTCCTAAACCGTACATCGGATATTACAGTGAGTTCACGGGTCGTAACATGAACTATCTAAACATGGCAATGGTCAGAATATTACAGTGAGTTCACGGGTCCTGAAGTTAAGAACTAAAACAGTCTAAGGTAAATCGGGCATTACGACGACTATGTTTACGCTATTACCAAAGTTTTAAACCATTCCAAACAACCACAATCCAACTCACAATCAACAATACAACCAACCCTCATCCAAACCTTACCACATCAGTCCCAACATCTCAAGATTTTCCAATTCATTCAACCCTAAAAATGAACTACTAACTATACTTAAGTTTAATTAACTATAAACAAGATTCAATCATCCAAATCACTTCAAACCCAACCAAACTTGAAACACAAGCATCATGCTTCTCATATAATATAACAATCAAAACCACTCCAAAACATTCAAAGTAAAGCTTAGGGTTTGAAGTTTTTTTATACCTTCTTGAAGCTTTTAATCAATGAAAGATCCTTGGAATGTCCATGGAAGCCTTGATCTATGCTTAAGCAACCTTGACCTTACAAATAAAATCAAGAATCAAAAGTTTGTTCTTGAAAGTTACTATTCACCTTAAACTAAAATGATTTATTTGAGCTAGCAAACCTTGGATTCAAGCACTCAAACTACTTGCTCTTCTTAGTTATGAAATATAGGAGCTATAGAGACTAACCTCTTGATTTATGATGGAGTGAAGCTTGAGTTTTGAAATTTTCCTTCTTGTTTAAAGAAGAAAAGCCGAGGCAATGAAGGGGAAGAAGGAGAAATAGATTCTTGATTTGTGTTTTGATGATTTGTGTGGTGTTTAGTTTGGTTACATGGAATTTACCATGGTGAAAAATGTGTGGCTCACAATCAACCAACCAATCCTTCCCACTTGTCATGCTTATGTCATCAAGCTTAGGTCATCTTGTTACATTTGTCTTCTTCTTGTTGGTGTGATTACATCATCATCCACTAACCTCTTTGATTAACCCTTAATTACTTGGCTAATGACCGCTTATCTGTTATACGGTTCGCTTAACTTTCGTTTGCGTTTATCGTTCGAGGGATCATATCCGGGATCTTATTACTTGGGTTCCCCTAAACCTTTCTCAATATTTTATATTCCTTTTATGATCCTCTCTTATAATATTTGACTTTAAATCCTTTTAATCATGTTACCTTATACTCAATTCTTTCGGTATATGGTGGATTTTCGGGAAAAATCAAAGTGTTCGAATTTGGATTCTGACGATCTTTACATACACTTATTTACTTTATGGGATACTAATACGAACTTAGAATTTCCATAACAGTACTCCTATATAGTGTGGTATGATAATTTTCCTTAATTAGCATCATCAGCAATAGTTACTATTCATCAGGGTTTCAAAAATTCCAAAAATTGGGGTTATTACAGTCTCCCCTCCTTAAAAGGATTCCGTCCCGGAATCTAAGAAAGTAGCAAAGGGTACTTCTCCAATATAACAATATCCAAATACTAGTTTGACTCTCCAACCTTCTGGTTCTATCACAATACTCACTTAGTCTGTTCTATAATCTCTACCGGGTGCTCTATATAAGACAGTCCTTGTTGTACTTTCATATGTTTATTTTCTATCACATTCCTGGCATCCAGATTATACTTCCTTAACATCGACACATGGAACACGTTGTGAATTTGTTGTAGGTCGGGGGCAAGGCCGGCTCATAGGTTACTCCCCAATGTGTTTTAAAATCTCAATGGTTCGATATTCCTGGGGCTTAACTTTCCTTTCTTCAGAAATCTCATCAATCATTTCCAAGGGGATACCTTTAACAACAATAGGTCCCCTACTTCTTACTCTTTGTCCTTTCGTTGTCAAATCAACATACTTCTTGTGTCCATCTTGGGCTACTCCCAGCCGTCCTCTGATTAGATCTATTATATCCTTGGTCCTTTGGACCACTGCTGGTCCGAGCATCTTGCGCTCTCCAACTCCATTCCGATACAAGGGAGATCAGCATCTCTTTCTGTATAGGGCCTCATAAGGCGACATTCCGACACTGTCATATCATCCATCATCATAAGAAAACTCTATACATGCTAAGTGATCATTCCGAATTCTTTCAAGTCTATCGCACAGACTCTCATCACAGCTTCTTGCGCTATAGGTTTTGCTTCTCAATACCCAGTCTTTTCCAGTTCGTAGTGATTACTATCTTCCGTACATAATACTATACTGGTTACACTTTTGCTCGTTAGTATTCTATAACCTGTTAATAATTGTGTCAACCTTAGTATCACGAATGCGTTAGATTCAGAATACCACCGCACTTATACTACTTCCTTTAGCTGCTTCCATCTTCGAAAGCTTGATCCATCGTATAGAAGTACAAGATTTTATTGAGAGATCACTATGATCATGGACACTTGATACATCGCAAAGTTAGTACAGAAGGTGGCCAGCCTTTAGTACTTGACAAGCAATTAAACAATAGATGGTATCCTACTAGGCTTCTATCACACAGATAGATAGTCATTCGGCAATACCTCCCCTTCTGGAAGGGTTGTTCTTTTCATCTTATATGAAATGAAAAGGAGAGAAAATAACGAATTGAAGAGAATTGTATATATATAAAATATACTGCCACAAAATATCTGGATTGGAATCTACCTCTGAACTATAGAGGTTTGTCATAGGAGAACAAAACATATACATATATATATATATATATATCAACATCAAGTATTATAACATTATATTTCACATGCCTAATTATTTTTTCTATTCCGTCCATCATTCTATGGACCCATGCTCTTGCTCTAGCTTATACACAATCACCCTTGAAACTCCCTCGACAACGAAAATCGAATCTGGGATTTCATTCTGACCTCATCGTTACTAGAATCCATTTCTATACCACAACCTTCTTCGTATGGGTAATACTACTCTTTATCGATAAGAAGGAATAAATATATCATAGGTAAATGTTCAGGTTAGTCGGTCTATCATTAATAACTTATACATCACCACGACTCGATTAGTTGTACTCAATCTCAACATCCATTCCAATACAACTCTCACGGTTGTAATCGGCTCATTACTCGCAGAATCATTGCTGCATTACTATGGTCCACTGCTGACCTACTGTCGTCATTCGTTTTCCATGAAATCTTAATAGCTAACCATACGGAGTCCATATATGTCGTATAAAATTCTTCTAAGAAGGTAACATAATCACCATTCATGATTCATGAAGAACATTCCAGATCCTGATGTACATACATGACATTAAGCAGATAAAATTACAGAAGAGTTTCAATCAAAGCAACGATAGCAGGTTAATACCATTCTTAATCATATGCCTTCAATAGAAGACTTAACTCAAAGGTTTGTTTAGTCCTTTTTGAAACATGGTCCTGGCTTATTCTCAAGATAGGACCTTCTAAGATAGATAGCCCGCTCACAACGATTAACATGAATTCAATATTTACCAAACTACTATTATGGTTGAGTATCACACAATCATCAAAAGGAATGTCAATCTTCCATACCATAATATAACCTTTATGGTTTCACTAGTCATTACTATATTTCTTTGGCACGGGTGCCTACAATTATTCTCTTACACTTAAAGTGTCGGCCACCTCATTGGCCTTTCTTGATAGTAATATTTCCTTACAATCAATGTCTTTTGAACCACTTCCAACTAAATTTTCTACCTCATTTCCAATCACTACTTATGTGAAAATTCTCTTCTTAAGTTCTTGTTAGAAAAAAAATCACCATTTTTCCATAAGTCATTGCCTTAGTCTTTAAATGTGAACATTATCACGGCTTACTCTCGATCATACTTAGGACGTCTTTTATCTTGGGTCCTTCTTGCTTTAACAATTCAGACCCCCATTGGTTCAATCTATATTTCTCATGGCTTAACACGTGCCCCACTTGGCATTATTATAATTACGTCGTATTTCCTTTATCAAGATTTCTATTCTTCAGAACTTTGAATATTACCTTTCTCCTTGTAAAACCTTTAAGGTTATCCTTAAATCCTTCATCGGGTACACCCTAGGTACAGGGCATATCAAGATACCATTTACTAATACCAGAATCATTGTCTATATAGTTCTGAAAACTTTCTCCACTGATCTTTAAAGGTTGTTGTTGCCTTAGTCCTTCATTCCGTACTAAGCAAACTCGTAATGTCCCTATTAAGGGTGAAATGCCAACCTTTATGCATTCCCTCATGGTTCATCTCAAGTTATTGAAGTTATATCCTTAATTCCACCTTTAAAAAGGTACTTACATCCTTCCATGGATAAATCAAGTCATATATCCCTGATAAGGGTATCTTATTCAATCATTCCCACCTCGATAGTATATGTCTAATTTCACAATAACATCTGTATTCAAAATGAGGTCAATCAATATGGCCTCCAAAAGATAACAACGGTTATCCGCTTTTCTTGCCTGATTTAGTAATGATAACAGGGATGTTCTAGAAGATATTGGTCGTGCTCAACATGAACTTCTTCTTACTAAATCCTCATTTACTTTTGTTGTTTATCTCAACAGTCATCTCAATGTTGAGATATCTTCTATATTTGGTGTCTCCCTTTTTGGGCATCAAGTCACAGGTCTTACATACACTTCCCATTCTTGAAGGTCATTTCCTTCATCCCATTTTCCTAATATCTTGTTATCCTGTCTCCTCATCCCATCTGTGTTTCCTTATTAATCCTTCGGTCTATCTCAAAGTTTCATCGAATACTCTCAACTTAAAGGGGATTAATTATACGTATCGCTTACGCCTTCAACCTTGAATTTATCTCATGATCAGTCACCATCGCGCTGATGATGACACAATTCTCTATATTTATTGCAAAGGTTTCTCAGGGTTTCCCACACCTAACTCCCTTATCACTTCTCAACTCTATTTCCTTTATATCCCTTTATACTCATTCCCCTTTCAGTCTTTTATTTTCATTTCTATTACAACCATTACATGAACCAACACAACATAAGCATTGATTTCAAACATCCCGTCATTCTGGATTCATGTCCTCAGAACGAATCTTGACAACTTTTACAACTTAGATTCATAATTCATCCTACTCGTCCACCTTTGTTCTGGCTCTAAAGCTTTTACACTACCTCCATAACCTTGGGAAGTACTTTCCCGAAAACAATTGTCTGAACTTTAATCAGTTTATTATAACCTCTGGCTCCGTTCCTTTCTTGGCCTTTCACCAGCGGGTGGCCTCTCTCTTAGGAGGGTAGGTGATAAAAACAGTCTTTTGTGATTCATCAATCATTTAGAATCTCAAATGATTCCTATATTTCCTTTAGCTAGGCTCTTGCCTCGACTGGGTCAGCTTGTTCCTTGGAACTCTGAGAGCTTAGCGACTTAAAGGTCCTGAAAGAATTTCCCACCGCATTATTTTCTCAAGTGGTGGTTGGGGGGTAAAAGTATAAGTTCTGTTTAGGCAGGTCCATGAATTGCCCCATAGGAGTACCGTCTCGGGTCTCCTTTCCTTACTCGACTTCTGTTTCTCGGTATGAAATGTTTCATCCTTCTCCCATAATCAGGGTTATCTTATACGTTAAAATCCTTGTTTTCCACTTCATTACATTCTGGGTTCCTTACATCTTGATTGCGACCTCCCTGATTATCACATTCAGGGTTTCCCTTAATCTTATTCCTCGAACTATGACTTTCATCTAAGATCCCGTCCTTAAGCTCTTGAATGTTTGGAACCAAAATTCTGTAGGAATACCTCATTATTGCCTTATCATCTTTCTCGGTATTAATCTCTTCTCCAGTCATTGGCTCTCTGCCTTCATTCATCAATTTTCCTTGGCACAATATGATCATTTTCAATAATTCGGGATGTATTACAATCTCAAACAGCTTTTTGGTACCGGCTCCGGTTACCTTCACTTCTATTTCCATTTTCTCAAAATCTTTTATCTACTCTTCCAAGGAGATTATCATCTTGAGTCTTTCCTTTCTACTAAGGGCGTTAGCCACCATATTGGCTTTCCCTGGATGATAAAGAATCTCATAATCGTAATCCTTGATTAGCTCTAACCACCTCCTCTGGTGCATGTTGAGCTCTTTCTGCGTGGAAATGTACTAGAACTCTTATGGTTTGTGTAAATCTCGCACTTCTCTCAATACAAGTAGTGCCTCCAATCTTTAGGGAAAAACTATTGCCACGAGCCCAAGCTCATGGGTGGGGATATCGAATTTTATATTCCCTTAATTGTCTTGATGCGTACGCGATTACCTTGTTGTGTTGTATAAGAAGCACCCTAATTCCTTATGCGAAGCGTCACTACACATCACAAAATCTCCTTTTCCATCCGGCAACGCCATCATAGGGGCCGTCACCAACCTTTGCTTCAGTTCTTAAAAGCTGCTCTCGCATTTCTCTGTCCATTCGAACTTCTCAGTCTTACGAGTAAGCAGCGTTAAAGGGGCTACTACCTTTACAAACTTGAACGAACCTCCGGTAGTGACCGGCCAATCCTACCTCTGGTAGTCGCCCTAACCATGGTCATTAATTCCTCAACGGTCCTTTCTTCATTCTTGTCAGGATCCTCCACGGGATCCTTCTCAACAACAATCCCTTTTGGGATAACATCCTTAACCGCTATATCCTCAATATGAACATCATCTGGTCCGTCATTAGGGTACTCCATCGGATCCACGATCTGATCTCCAATATGTAATAAATTAACATCGCATTGTTCCTACTCAACCTCAGGGTTCGCTGCCCCGCTACATCGATCTATGTTACTATCATGATATTTATAAAGATTCCCATAAGGGTTTTAACTGTCAGTACTACGTTAGGTAGTCCGACTATGAACTTGGCAAGAGTTCTTATTATCTTAGTGACCTTATTATTTTAACGACGCATCATCTCTAAGGTTTATAACTCTTAGCTCTGATACCATTTCTGTAACACCCCCAAATCCGGGGTCGGGGATACGGGTTGTCACGAGTTCCATTTCCCTTAATAATACTTAATCTTAATAATCAACCAACTACTGCGTACTGTGACCCCACAATATACACACATACCACAAGTTATAGTCTCAGAGATGAATATCCAAAAATAACACAAGTCATTTTATTCCACAATTATAAGCCATTACACCTCAAAAGGGTTTCTGAATAAATTTACATATTCTTTGCCATTATTACAATTCATAAATGTACATAAGTCTGGTACATCAAAAGTTGAAATCCTAGCCAATTGGTAGATCCTACCTCAGCTACACGGCATCCATGCCTACAGGAAACTGCGGAACGTTTCCTATCCGCTCACGAATTGGGAGCTTGGTCCTGTTCATCTTGTCTATCTGTTGTTGTGTGATGAAAGAAGAAAGCAAGGGTGAGCAACAAGCCCACCGAAATAATATGCATAATAATTTACAAAATATGAGCATTCTCACAGTACTCATGAAAGTCTTGGTCAAGAAGAATGAACCAAGTTTGATCTCTTAATGCGACCAAGTCGCAAAATATTTAGTGTATATGTATATATACGTTTCAAAATCTTGAAATCCTCTGCCATGTATAATATACACAGAGTTCCAGTTTATAACTGTATAAAAAAATATCGTTGCAAGGTGATCTCATATATCTAACCTTGCCTCAACGTTTTTTTTGAAAATCCTGGTCATGCATAAGATAATCATTAACCAGATATAAGTTGAAAAGGTAAAGTTACGAGATACTCCAATATACTTATATTTTTCCGAATACTACTTGAACTACCACCGTTCAAGGTATAATCAGTTTCAAAAGTTCATCACATAGATGAGACTACAAGATAAGATTTGAATAGATTCAATCTTTGAAATATCATAAAAAAGAAATGAAGTTACGAGATACTTCATTAAGTCCCGATATATATATATATACACCTATATATATATCTCATACTTTCCTTGGAAATCTCTGTTATAAAAAGTATAAACAGAGTTATAATATCCAATAAATTTGGAAAGAAGAAAACCTTGGCATAAACCTGATATCTTGCTGATCAGGCAAAGATACCAATAAGTAACCTTTTCTACTAGTAGATGGACGAATTCCCCACTGGTCATCACCCTGGCCGCATTAGGACCTATGCTGGACTGCCACTCAGCCACCTACGCATTGATGGACTCCCACTGAGCCACTTACACTTTTATGGACACCCACTGAGCCCATGTTGTTTATGCTGACTCAAATTGATGGACTTACTTCCCGAACGTTGGGCAAGTAATCAAAATGTTTTCTCAAAACAACAACCTCGTTGCGAATATAAAATACACCACAGAGCCGGATCCCTCATGTTTTGAGCAAGTATTTAAATCCCCTTCGAAAGGAATATCTTAAATCTAAAAATGAGTTTTGGGATCCGCTCTAACTTTTAAAATCATTTTGAAGACTCGAAAACATTTTAAAGAATGTTTAGAGTAATGCTGATTTAATAAAATAAATCAGTCCTAATATATTAGAAAATATCTGAATATTATTATTTAAATAATATTCCCATAAGGTTAATCCTTATAAAAATAATTGAAGTAGAAGTTTCAAAACTTATACTTGAAATGAATAATAAATAACCAAAGATATACTTATACGAAAGTACGATCTTTATTTAAATAATCAAAAATAAGTTTGACTATCGAAACATTTTTTTTAATAAAATAAAGAATATTATTTAATAAAATAAGCGGAGTCATAAGTCCTCGAATGAATATTCAAAATAATATTCATTAAATAAAATAAACAGAGTCATGAGTCCTAGAATGGATATTCAAAATAATATTCATTAAATAAAATAAAGTTATCGAATAAACCTTATTCAATTAATAGTTTTAAAAACTATATCTATATATATAATAATAATAATATAATAATATATATATATTATACTCGGGAACATCGACTCCCGGTTTAGAAAAAAGTTCACCTTCGGATCCCCTATACTAAGGGTATACGCAACTACTGCTTATCTCTATCATAGGTATTATGCAGTTTATAAGCATTTGAATCAACAACTAGATATCAAGATTACGAAACAGACATGCATATATACCATATCAGCATGCTCCAATATATCGTAAAATTTTCTAATAACAATCATGCACTTATCACAAGATAATGCATATACATATATTTAAATCACAACAACAGTATAACGGGTATAAAACTTGCCTGAGTGTTCCCGGATAGACTTAAGCTTAGAGTGGGTCCAATAACCTATGAACAACAACATAAGTCAGAATTAAACCCCGGTCACTTAAGAAACAAGACTTTAACCAATTGAACCCTAACGTTCGCTTATGGTCACTTCTACGCTTAACGAATCACATAAGTCGTTCGAGTACCCTCGGCTCCACCATTTTTAATAAATTAACCATTAAGAATTTTAAGACGATTCTTTCGCGAGTACCCTACCAACTGCCTAATCCACTTTACATAATTGTTTCATACTCCAATTAGTCATTTAAGGGCCCTAACCAAGGTTTCAAAGTATGGCGAGGGGTAATGGTTCGTTGGCGAAACGCCGTTACTTAAAAAACAGTCGTTTCTCCTAAACCGTACATCAAAACGAAGCTCTTAAAATGAACTATCTAAACATGGCAATGGTCAGAATCTTACAGTGAGTTCATGGGTCCTGAAGTTAAGAACTAAAACAGTCTAAGGTAAATCGGGCATTACGACGACTACGTTTACGCGATTACCAAAGTTTTAAACCATTCCAAACAACCACAATCCAACTCACAATCAACCCTCATCCAAACCTTACCACATCAGTCCCAACATCTCAAGATATTCCAATTCATTCAACCCTAAACATGAACTACTAACTATACTTAAGTTTCATTAACTATAAACAAGATTCAATCATCCAAATCACTACAAACCCAACCAAACTTGAAACACACAAGCATCATGCTTCTCATATACTATAACAATCAAAACCACTCCTAAACATTCAAAGTAAAGCTTAGGGTTTGAAGTTTTTTATACCTTCTTGAAGCTTTTAATCAATGAAAGATCCTTGGAATGTCCATAGAAGCCCTAATCTATGCTTAAGCTACCTTGACCTTACAAATAAAATCAAGAATCAAAAGTTTGTTCTTGAAAGTTACTATTCACCCTAAACTAAAATGATTTATTTGAGCTAGCAAACCTTTGATTCAAGCACTCAAACTACTTGCTCTTCTTAGTTATGAAATATAGGAGCTATAGAGACTAACCTCTTGATTTATGATGGAGTGAAGCTTGAGTTTTGAAATTTTCCTTCTTGTTTAAAGAAGAAAAGCCGAGGTAATGAAGGAGAAGAAGAAGAAATAGCTTCTTGATTTGTGTTTTGATGATTTGTGTGTTGTTTAGTTTCGTTACATGGAATTTACCATGGTGAAAAATGTGTGGCTCACAATCAACCAACCAATCCTTCCCACTTGTCATGCTTATGTCATCAAGCTTAGGTCATCTTGTTACACTTGTCTTCTTATTGTTGGTGTGATGACATCATCATCCACTAACCTCTTTGATTAACCCTTAATTACTTGGTTAATGACCGCTTATCTGTTATACGGTTTGCTTAACTTTCATTCGCGTTTATCGTTCGAGGGATCATATCCGGGATCTTATTACTTGGGTTCCCCGAAACCTTTCTCAATATTTTATATTCCTTTTATGATCCTGTCTTATAATCCTTGAATTTAAATCCTTTTAATCATGTTACCTTACACTCAATTCTTTCGGTATCTGGTGGATTTTCGAGAAAAATCAAAGTGTTCGAATTTGGATTCTGACGATCTTTACATACACTTATTTACTTTATGGAATACTAATACGATCTTAGAATTTCCATAACAGTACTCCTATATAGCGTGGTCTGATAATTTTCCTTAATCAGCATCATCAGCAAAAGTTATTATTCATCAGGGTTTCAAAAATTCCAAAAATTGGGGTTATTACAATATCGGTTATAAACCGATGTCTTTTTTCCTTCAAAACCGATGTCTTCGCATGTGTAGAGAAGGAGGGGTCTTTAACATCGGTTTTTAGCCGATGTTATAGATGTACACATATATTGGTTTTTTGAGCAAACCGATGTATAATTAGCCCTTTTTTTGAATAAAATGTTTAAACTAGATTGTCAAAAATGGTATTTAGGAGGTTAAATACCATTTTAAACATATAACGGGGAAACACTTTTAACTAATAGACATCAGGGCTTTTCAGCACCAATCGACCTCGATTTATGAATTAATCGAGTTTAATTCATATAAATTTAGGGGTTTTAGGTTAAAGAGAGTGAAAAGTAAGTTTTAGGTTAAAGAGACAGTGAGAGATGAGAGAGAAAAGAGAAGAGACACAAGACAGTGAGAAAGAAGAGAGAATGAGAGAGAGAGAGAGAGAGAAGAGAGAATGAGAGAACTGGGAGAGAGAGAAGAGAAGGGGGGAAACGGTTTTGTTTATTGGGGGGAAACCGAAAATAAAAAAAATTTGGTTAAAGGGGAATTTTTTGGTGTATTAACGGGGGAAAGAAAGAAGCGGGCATTTTTAATTTTTTTTAAAAACGATTATAGACATCGGTTGGTTTAGATACTGATGTCTTACAACACCTTTAACATCGGTTTGAAAGCAATCGATGTTAAAACTGCTTTTAACATCGGTGACATTTCTAACCGATGTTAAAGGGGTGATGTCGTAGGAACTATTTCTAGTAGTGAGCATTCAAGCACACACTAGAAAGTAAACAAATAGTCATTCACTTAAAGAATCAAAGAAAGCAAAAACATTTTCATTAATCATTAAAAAGCAGAGTATAAGATTTTATAGAATTTTAAGCATAAAACCCTAAAACAATCTAACCACTCGGACTTCTTCTACCTCTTTGCTGCTTCAAGCTTCTTCATCAACCTTCGATGAAAGATTCGTTACATAGAACCTGCAAGAGAAATGATATTCTCTTTCAATGCCAACCATACGAGGCGACGTTGTTCTTCCTCGAGGCGTCGTTGTGTAGCCTCCTCAGTTCTTCTCATCTCTTCAAAGCGGACGTCTATTCTAAAGAGATAAAGTGATTGAATGTCAAATAAGTGAAGTCAATCAAGAATCAATTATGGGATCTAAGAAGGAGGATAAACTTGACCATCAAAGATCACTTTTAGATGAAAGGGATTGAAATACAGCCTTCCATATCCAGGAATGGAGACTGGTTGATAAACTCCATGTGAAAGAGAACAAATAGTGGCCATAGATTCTGAATGAAGAAATTGAGTGAATTTTGGAGTTTGAATGAAAAAGGCAGTGAGAAGTATTGAAAGTGAAGGGTTTGAATTTATAACAGAGAAATTAGAAACTGAAGGGACTCTTTGATTAACCATGTAATAAATAACATAATACGTATACACGATTACTCGTATCTAGGTAAACAAAAAGTAATTTCTCTCTTCAGATTCTTATTACCACTATAAGTACTCGAGTATTACTAGATACTTGCATCAATAGCTAACCCATTTAAGCAATTAAAAGATATTCCACTAACTCACTGATTAATTAAAAATAATGTGTAATAATTTATTTCGAACAAGTTCAAAATAATCAATGATGTATAACAGTCAATCATGGTTTGACCATTATCAGTATTTTAATTATGACTATCAGGATTTATTAACTACTGACATAATCTATTAGTCAAAGCAAGTTTAACTAATAAAAGAGCATGTACGCATAATCAGTAGTTCAACATGCATTTTCATGTAAGATCATTTAGCATTATTGCATGTTATCATGGTATCAATATTTAGCACAATAATCAGTATCTAACAAGTACTGACACATAATAAGATACCATGCTTCAAAAATATCAGCAGTCTTAATTAACAGAGTTTGAAAATAATCCTGATATCATTCCCAATTCATTCACCAATCTTGTGAAAGTAGCTTCACAGAGAGGCTTGGTGAATATATCTGCTACTTGCTGATCTGTTGGAACAAAGACCAATTCCACTGTACCTGCTTCCACATGTTCCCTTATGAAATGGTACCTGATGCTGATGTGTTTAGTCATTGAATGCTACACTAGATTTCCTATCATTGCAATATCACTTTGATTATCATAATATATAGGAATAGAAGAATATTCTAACCCATAATCCGGTAGCTGATTCTTCATCTATAGAATTTGAGCACAACAGCTTCCTGAATCAATGTATTCTGCTTTTGCAGTTGATGTAGAAATTGACTTTTATTTCTTGCTATACCAAGAATGTAACACCCCCAGATCCGGGGTCGGGGATCCGGGTCGTCACAGTCTTTCTTTCCACAATATCACTTAACTTAATTTATAATAAATAACCTCATGTTGTGACCCCACACTAACACACACCACAACACGTTATAGTCTCAGAGATGAAATTGAAATAAGTACAAGTCCTTGAATCCACAATTTAAAAGTTATTACAACCCAAAATGATTACTTGATAAGTTTACAGTTAATTGTCATTATCTTCCACAAGTTATAATTATACATAATTGATTCCCAAAAATAGAATGCCTGATCTACAATAGATCTACCTCTGCAGCTATAGCAGCTACGATATCAACGGGAAGACGCGGGACGCTTCCCACGCGCTTGCGCTGGGTCTGCTTGAGTCTGGCCATCTTTCCTAACTGTTGTTTTGTGATGAAGAAATGAAGCAAGAGTGAGCATTACAGCTCGCAAGAGAATATATAGTGTAGACAATAATGCAAGTATCTAAATGGATAACTTACTAGAAACCTTTATCAAGTGTAACGTAATTACTTACTGGATATAAGCTTAAAGGAAGATGAAGTTACCAATTACTTCACTATACTTATATCTTTTTGTAAAACTACTTGAACTATCACCGTTCTAAGTATAATAAGTTTTCGAAGTTCATCACATAGGTGGGACTACCACATAAGACTTGCATAGATTCGATCTTTGAAATATTACTGAATGAAATGAAGTTACGAGATACTTCATCAAGTCCCGATATACATATATATATCCATATATATCTCTCATACATTTCCTAAAAACCTCTGTCATGTAAAGTATGAACAGAGTTGCAATATCCAATGAATTTTGGAAAGAAAAGAATTTTGGCATAAACCCGATATCTTGCTAATCAGGAAAAGATACCAATAAGTAACCTTTTCTACTAGTAGATGGATGAATCCCCCACCGGTCATCACCCTTGCCTCATTAGGACCTTGTGTTGGACCGCCACCCGGCCTCTTACGCGTTGATGGGCTGCCACCCAGCCACTTACACTTTGATAGACCGTACCCCGGCCTGTCGCTTATGCCGACTCAATTAGATGGACTTACTTCCCGAACGTTGGGTAAGTAATCAATTCATTTATCAAAACAGCAACCTCGTTGCGAATATAAAATACACCACAGAGCCGGATCCCTTAATTTAAAAGTGAGAATTTAAATCCCCTGCGAAAGGAAGATCTTAAATTTGAAAACGAGTTTTGGGATCCGCTCTAACTTTTAAAATCATTTTGAAGACTCAAAAACATTTTTAAGAATGTTTGGAGTAATGCTGATTTAATGAAATAAATCAGTCCCGATATATTAGAAAATATCTGAATATTATTATTTAAATAATATCCCCATAAGGATAATCCTTATAAAAATAATTGAAGTAGAAATTTTAAAACTTATACTTGAAATGAATAATAAATATCCAAAGATATACTTATACGAAAGTACGATCTTTATTTGAATAATCGAAAATAAGTTTGATTATCGAAACATTATTCTTTAATAAAATAAGGAATATTATTTAATAAAAGAAGCGGAGTCATAAGTCCTCGAATGAATATTCAAAATAATATTCATTTAATAAAATAAGCGGAGTCATAAGTCCTCGAATGAATATTCAAAATAATATTCATTAAATAAAATAAAGTTATCGAATAAACCTTATTCGATTAATAGTTTTGAAAACTATATCAATATATATATATATATAAATATATATGTATTATACTCAGGAACATCGACTCCCGGTTTAGAAAATGTTCACCTTTGGGTCCCCTATACTAAGGGTATACGCAACTACTGCTTATCTCTAGCATAGGTATTATGCAACTTATGAGCATTTGAATCAACAATTAGATATCAAGATTACGAAACAGGAATGCATATATACCATATCAGCATGCTCCAATATATTGCAAGATTTGCTAATAACAATCATGCACTTATCACAAGATAATGCATATACATATATTTACATCACAACAACAGTATAACAGGTAGAAAACTTGCCTGAGCGACTGGGGGTGATAAAAGGCTTGGGACGAGTCTGGTAACCTATAAACAACATATAAGTTGGAATTAAACCAAAGTCGCTTAAGAATCTATACTTTAACCAATTAGACCCTAACGTTCGTTTTTGCACTTAACGATTCACTTAAGTCGCTCGAGTACCCTCGGCTCCACCATTTTTAATAAATTAACCATTAAGAATTTTTAGGCGATTCTTTCGCGAGTACCCTACCAACTACCTAATCCACTTTACATTATTGTTTCATATGCCCATTAGTCATTTAAGGGCCTTAACCAAGGTTTTAAATTAAGGTGAGGGGGTAATGGTTCGTTCGCGAAACGCTGTTACTTAAAACGGTCTTTTCTCCTAAACTGTACATCAGATTCAAGCGAACCACATATCAAAACGAAGCTCGTAACATGAAATATCTAGTCATGGAAATGGTCAAAACCTAACGGTGATTTCACGGGTCCTGATGTTAAGAACAAAAGCAGTCTAAGGTAAATCGGGCATTACGACGGCTATGTTTACGCGATTACCAAATTTATACCACTCCAAATCAATCCACAATCAATCCACAATAATTACTACAACCAAACTCCATCCATACTTTACTACAACATCCCCAACATCTCAAGATTTCCAATTTATACTACTCTCAATCATGAACTAAAAGCTATACTTAAGTTCGTTAACCAATAATCAAGATTTACAACTTCAAACTTATTACAAATCCAACCACACTCTAAGTATACAAGAATCATGCTTCTCATGAACCATATCAATCATAAAAACTCTAAATATACAAAAGTAGGGCTAGGGTATGAGATTATACCTTCCTTGGTGAGTAAAAGTAACTAAGGAGCTTGAAACAACCCTTGGAAATCCTTACTAAAGCTTTATCTAAACAAAAACACAAGATCAAAATTTCAAGTTCTTGAAAACACTATTCACTCTCTTCTTCCATGAATTATTGGAAGAGATTGTGAAGGAAATGGAAGCTTAAATTCATAGGATATCTATATCTATGTACAAGGAACCTTGGATAATTACCTCATTAATTATCAAAGATTGGAACTTGAATTTGGATTTTCTTTTCTTTGAAAAAGAAGAAGGGCCGAGAGATTCTTTGCTTGGAAATGAAAGTCAATGTGTGTTTTTTGTGTTATGAATTGTTTTTGGCTTGGTTGCTTCCTTTTTGTTTGTTTAATTAAATTGTTACCATGGTAAAAATTGTGTTGCTTATAATCAACCAACAAATCCTTCCCCATTTGGTCATGCTTATATCATCCACTTATGTCATCTTCCCACACTTGTCTTCTTCTTGTTGGTGTGATGACATCATCATACATTAACCTCTTTGATTAACTCCTAATTACTTGGCTAATGATCGCTGATCTGTTATACGGTTCGCTTAACTTTGGTTCTCATTTATCGTTTGAGGGATCACACCCGGGATCTCATTACTCAGGTTCCCTTAAAGATTTCTCAATATTTTATATTCCTTTTAGATCCTCTCTTATAATCCTTGAATTAAAATCCTTTTAATCATGTTACCTTATACTTAATTCTTTCTGTATCTTGTGGGTTTTCGGGAAAAATCAAAGTGTTCGAATTTGGATTCTGACGATCTTTACATACACTTATATACCATATAGAGTACTAATAAGATCTCAGAATAACAATAAAAGAACCTCTACAAAGTGTGGCATGAAAAGTTTTCTTATTCAGCATAATCAGCAAAATCACTATTCATAAGGGTTACAAAAAGTCCAAAATTTTGGGGTTATCACACTCTCCCCTCCTTAAAAGGATTTCGTCCCGGAATCAAATAGAAAATAAATGGGGGTACTTTTCTAGCATTGCGCTCTCTAGTTCCCAAGTTGATTCTTCCACATTATGATTATGCCATAGCACTCTGACTAGCTTGATCACTTTATTCCGAAGCACCTGCTTCTTCTTATCCATAATCTTTACTGGTTTCTCCACGTAAGTCAGATCTTGTTGCATATCCACCTGCACGTACTCCACTATGTGTCTGGCATCCCGATGATACTTCCTTAGCATTGACACATGGAACACATTATGAACTTATTGTAGGTTCGGGGGTAAGGCTAGCTCGTAAGCTAACTTCCCAATCCGTGTTAGTATCTTAAAAGGTCCAATGTATCTTGGGCTTTGTTTCCCTTTCTTTTCGAACCTCATTAATCCCTTCCAAGGGGATACTTTTAGCAGTAATAAGTCCCCTACTTCATACTCCTTCTCCTTTCGGGCTAGGTCCGCATATTTCTTCTGTCTGTCTTGGGCTGCTACCAGCCGTCCTCTGATGAGATCCACTATGTCTTTGGTCCTTTGGACTACTTCGGGACCGAGCATCTTCCGCTCTCCTACTTCACCCCAGTATAAGGGAGATCGACACCTTCTTCCGTACAGGGCCCCATCAGGCGGCATTCCGATGCTGGCATGAAAGCTATTGTTATAAGAAAACTCGATCAACGGTAAGTGATCATCCCAACTTCCTTTAAAGTCTATTACACAGACTCTCAACATATCCTCTAGTGTCTGGATGGTCCTTTCACTTTGCCCATCCGTTTGGGATGGTAAGCAGTACTCATGTTTAATTTGGTCCCCGCACATTCTTGAAAGCTCTTCCAAATCTGGAGTTGAACCTGGGGTCTCGATCTGAGACAATGGACGCTGGGACTCCATATCACGTCACTATTTCCTTAAGGTAAATGTCCACCAGTCTATCGACCGTGTATCTCTCATTGATAGGAATGAAATGAGCTGACTTTGTCAGTCGGTCTATAATTACCCATATAGCATCATGATTGGCTTTCGCCTTTGGTAAGCCGACAACAAAATCCATGGCTATTTGTTCCCATTTCCATTCGGGAATCTCCAGGGGTCGTAAAAGTCCACTGGGTCTCTGGTGCTCTGCCTTTACTCTTTGGCAAGTCAAACATTTTGCTTACCCATTCTGCTACATCCCTCTTCATGTTGGGCCACCAGTAATACTCTTTCAAATCCCTATACATCTTGGTGCTTCCCGGGTGAATGGAATACCTTGAACTATGGCTTTCATCCAAAATCTCGTCTTTAAGTTCTTGAACATTCGGAACCCAAATCCTGTAGGAATACCTCATTATCCCCTTATCATCTCTCTCAGTATGGATCTCTTCTCCAGTCATTGACTCTCTGCCTTCATTAATTACTTTTTCTTGGCACAATCTAATCTTTTCCAATAACTCTGGCTATATCGAGATCTCAAACAACTTTTCAGTTTTGGCTCCGGTTACCTTTACTTCTATTTCCATTCTCTCGAAATCCCTTATCAATTCCTCCGATGTCATTATCATTTTGAGTCTTTCCTTCCTGCTAAGGGCGTCAGCCACCACATTGGCTTTCCCTGGATGATAGAGAATCTCACAATCATAGTCCTTGATTAGTTCTAACTATCTCCTTTCGCGCATGTTGAGCTCTTTCTGTGTGAATATGTACTTGAGGCTCTTATGGTCTGTGAAAATCTCGCACTTCTCTCCATATAAGTAGTGCCTCCAAATTTTTAAGGCAAAAACTATTGCCGCGAGCTCAAGGTCATGAGTAGGATATCTAATATTGTATTCCTTCAGTTGTCTCGACGCATACGCAATCACCTTACCGTGCTGCATAAGCACACACCCTAATCCTTTGTGCGATGCGTCACTATATATCACAAAATCTCCTTTTCCGTCTGGCAATGCCAACACCGGGGCCATTACCAACCTTTTCTTCAATTCTTGAAAACTGTTCTCATATTTTTCTGTCCATTCAAACTTCTCTGTCTTACGAGTAAGTCGTGCCAAAGGGGCTGCGATCTTCGCAAAGTCCTGTACAAATCTACGATAGTAGCCGGCCAATCCTATGAAACTCCTGACCTCTGTGGGTGTGGTTGGCCTTTCCCAATTTGAGACCACCTCTATCTTGGAAGGGTCGACCAATACTTCTTCTTTATTGATCACATATCCTAAAAACTGTACTTCATTCCGTTAGAATTCACACTTCGAGAATTTGGCAAATAACTGTTTCTCTCTGAGTATTCCTAGAGCTATCCTCAAATGCTCTGTATGTTCTGCCTCAATCCTTGACTTGATTAAAATATCATCGATAAAAACTATCACACACTTGTCCAAGTACTTCTTGAATACTCTGTTCATTAAATCCATGAAAGCCGCTGGGGCGTTGGTTAATCCAAAGGACATTACCAAGAACTCATAGTGCCCATACCTGGTACGGAACGCAGTCTTAGGAATATCTTCGGGTTTAATCTTTAGTTGGTCATATCCAGTTCTCAGGTCAATCTTGGAGAAGTAAACAACATCCTTTAGTTGATCAAACAGATCGTCTATTATGGGTAACGGGTACCTGTTCTTTATCGTTAGCTTGTTCAACTCTCGGTAGTCGATGCACAGCCTCATGCTCCCATCTTTCTTCTTAACAAATAATACTAGTGCTCCCCACGGAGACACACTGGGTCTTATCATACCCTTATTCAAAAGCTCTTGTAATTGGGTAGCCAATTCCTTCATTTCTAATGGGGCTAATCGGTAAGGTGCCTTTGAAACTGGCGCCGTTCCTGGGGCCAACTCAATAACAAATTCAATCACTCTATCGGGTGGTAATCCCGGAAGGTCTTGTGGAAATACATCTTCAAATTCGTTGACTACCAAAATATCTTGCAAGTTGGGCACCTCCTTCTGCGTGTCCACCACATAGGCTAGGTAAGCCTCATTTCCTTTTCGTAGCATCTTATTAGCCTGGGCCATGGTCAAAAATTTCTGTGTCTGCCTCTTTCCTCTAAATATGACTTCTTTCTTCCCTGGGATATTCAATTTAACTTTCTTCCCCTTACAGTCTATCTGAGCATCATTTCTAGATAGCCAGTCCATTCCCAAAATTACATCAAACTCCCCTAATTTAAAAGGAATCAGATCAACACTAAAAGATTGTTCCCCTATGCCTAACTCACAGGCGGGGTGAATCTGGTTAACATGAATAATTTCATGGTTGGCTATTTCCACTTGTAAGGGTTCTATCAATGGTTCAGCCTTAAGTCTTAATTTATGCACAAAGTCCTTTGATATAAAAGATTTAGTTGCTCTAGAATCAAATAAAACATTTGCACTGATTGAATTTAGAGAAAGGGTACCTGCTATCACATCTGAGTCTTTCATAGCATCTTGCATTGTCATGTTGAAAGTCCTCGCGGTAGGTGTCTTATTGGAGGCAGCCCTGCTGGCTCCCGAAGCTGCTGGTTTGTTCATAGGGCATTCCCTCTTCCAATGACCCGGGCATCCACATTGATGACAAGTGGTGGTTGGGCGGGTAATGGGGGTTGGCGAAGTGCACTTGTACGAATAGTGACCTTCCCGACCACACTTGTAGCAGATTATTGGCTTTCCTTTACACTCCCCAGTATGCATCCTTCCACAAGTGTTACAGGCTGGTAATGGGGGTCGAGACTGGTTGGAATAGTACCTTCCTGACTTCTGGCCGCTCTGGCTCACATCACACTCATTGGCCGCTTAAACCCAGTGCTCTTTCCCGGTAGGGAAACTGCTCCTCGATTAAATCTAGTTGGGAAGCTCCCTCCAGCGGAACCTCCACCCATGCTCATACTTTTTCTCTTTATTCCCTTCTTTTCTCTTTCCTTCTGCATCTGTTCACTTTCGACTTCTGCAATTGTTGCTTTTTGCACCAGAGTGGCATAATCAGTAAGCTCAAGGATTGCCACCCTATTCTGAATCCACAGTTTCAGTCCCTACTGAAACCTCCTAGCTTTCTTTTCCTCGGTGCTCATAAACTCCGGCACAAACCTTGATAACTCAGTAAATTTTGCTTCGTACTCTGCTACAAATAAGTTATTCTGCTTTAGCTCCAAAAACTTGAGCTCCATCTGGTTCTCCATAAACCTCGAGAAATACTTTCCCAAAAACAACTGACTTAACCTCTCCCAGGTTATGATAGCATCTGTCTCCATGTTTTTCTTGGCCTCCCACCAGTAGTTGGCATCTCCTTTCAGAAGGTAGGTAGCAAATACAGTCTTTTGTGCCTCATCGGTACTCAGAATCTCAAAGGATTTCTCCATTTCCTTTAGCCATGCCCTTGCCTCAACTGGGTCGGCTGATCCGTGGAAATCAGGGGGCTTAAGGGACTTGAAAGCCCTGAAAGAGTTTGCCACAGCATTGTTATTTCCTTGAGGGGGTGGGTTGGGTTGACGTTCCAACTTCTGCCTTAGTAGTTGCATGAACTGTCCCATAGGATCCATGTCTGGGTTTGGTACTGGTTGCTCAACCTCAGTTTCTCCTTCTTCAACCTCTATCTCAAATCCTTCAACATCAAATGTTTCCTCCTCCTCTTCATATAGGGAGTCATCCTGTTCAACATAATCCTCATCTTCTTCTTCACTGTGTTCTTGGTTCCTACAGTCCTGGTTATGGCTTCCCTGGTCCTTAGATCCAGGGTTCGCCCTAGTTCCAATCTTTCTTGGCGGCATGATACTGATAAATTTTTGGGAAAATTCAACGTTAGGTCACAATCATACATAAAATTGTGCCTTGCACAGTTTTTATAATGGGGAGAATGTATCTCGCAATTCTATTATATTATGACAGTTCAAATAAGAAGTGCAGTAATAATAACGATAAAAACAGTGATCTCGTCACTAAGGAACTGAACTGAAAGAAAACAAATATATACATAATGCGAGAAATACATAGTTCGATCTGGTCAAAAGTACAACAGTGCTACAGTCATCTGCCCAAAAGTGATATATAAGAGTCTATTTGTCTAATCAGAGAAAGGGATGCTATATACAAGTCAACTATCCTGGAAAATTGTCTCTTACTATGGCCTTGACTAACTAGACGACTAGATTACCACATCACTGGTCCTGAATCACACACCGGAGCGGGTCAGCTCCCACACTCTTTCCATCGCACGACGGAAAATGTAGTCAGCCTGCCTCCTAGAGATCCTGCCATGCCTGTCCCCCTGGAGTGATCGGAGTCTCGCACGGGCCGTGAGCTCTATCCCATTCAGCTCCCTCCTCAGGAATTGGGGTATGGTACCTCTAGCTTCATGAGCTCGGGCATGCCTACCAGCCCTCTCCACCTCCAACTCCCTCCCGACCTCATCCAGTCGGGCCTCAGCAATAGCCACTCGAGTCCTCAATACATCCGGGAACATATTCGTGAGCTAACAAAGACTGCCTATGGGCAGGGTCGAGAGGTGGTGAATCCGGAGCTGCTGGGGGTGCCTCCTCGGTCTGCCTAGGCTCGGAAGTATGGGTCTCAGAGTTGTCATCATAGGGTCTCCAAGATAGTGGTGGAGGGGTAGGATCTCTGACCACCGAGAGTGAGGGTAAAGGGGTACCAGTGTACTCTATCATAGCTCCGACATGCTCCTCAGCTACTAGGACCTCATCCGGGTCCTCCTCATCTGAAATCGCAACAACCTCCGTCTCTAACTCCTCTGAGGGGTCCTCCTCCTCCTCCTCCTCCTCCATCTCAGGCTCCTCCTGATCCTCGGCATCTACAAGTGCCTCATCATGCTCACGCTCGAACATCTCTGGGTCCTCAATCTCATGTGCCTACACATTAAACGAGCTAAGTTACTATCATGATACTTATAAGGGTTCCCGTAAGGGTTTTAATTGTCAGTGCTACTTTAAGTAGTCCGACTATGAACTTGGCAAGAGTTCTTATTATCTTTGTGAGTTTATTATTATATCGTCGCATCATCTCTGAGGTTTATAACGCTTGGTTCTGATACCATTTCTGTAACAACCCAAGATCCGGAGTCGGGGTTCCGGGTCGTCACGGTCTTTCTTTCCACAATATCACTTAACTTAATTAATAATAAATAACCTCATACTGCGACCCCACACTAACACACACCACAACACGTTATAGTCTCAGAGATGAAATTGAAATAAGTACAAGTCCTTGAATCCACAATTTAAAAGTTATTACAACCCAAAATGATTACTTGATAAGTTTACAGTTAATTGCCATTATCTGCCACAAGTTATAATTATACATAATTGATTCCCAAAAATAGAATGCCTGATCTACAATAGATCTACCTCTGCAGCTATAGCAGCTACGATATCAACGGGAAGACGCGGGACGCTTCCCACGCGCTTGCGCTGGGTCTGCTTGAGTCTGGCCATCTTTCCTAACTCTTGTTGTGTGATGAAGAAATGAAGCAAGAGTGAGCATTACAGCTCGCAAGATAATATATAGTGTAAACAATAATGCAAGTATCTAAATGGATAACTTACTAGAAACCTTTATCAAGTGTAAGGTAATTACTTACTGGATATAAGCTTAAAGGAAGATGAAGTTACCAATTACTTCACTATACTTATATCTTTTTGTAAAACTACTTGAACTATCACCGTTCCAAGTATAATAAGTTTTCGAAGTTCATCACATAGGTGGGACTACCACATAAGACTTGCATAGATTCGATCTTTGAAATATTATTGAATGAAATGAAGTTACGAGATACTTCATTAAGTCCCGATATATATATATTTCCATATATATCTCTCATACATTTCCTAAAAACCTCTGTCATGTAAAGTATGAACAGAGTTGCAATATCCAATGAATTTTGGAAAGAAAAGAATTTTGGTATAAACCCGATATCTTGCTGATCAGGCAAAGATACCAATAAGTAACCTTTTCTACTAGTAGATGGATGAATCCCCCACCGGTCATCACCCTGGCCTCATTAGGACCTTGTGCTGGACCGCCACCCGGCCTCTTACGCGTTGATGGGCTGCCACCCAACCACTTACACTTTGATAGACCGTACCCCGGCCTGTCGCTTATGCCGACTCAATTAGATGGACTTACTTCCCGAACGTTGGGTAAGTAATCAATTCATTTATCAAAACAGCAACCTCGTTGCGAATATAAAATACACCACAGAGCCGAATCCCTTAATTTAAAAGCGAGTATTGAAATCCCCTTCGAAAGGAAGATCTTAAATTTGAAAATGAGTTTTGGGATCCGCTCTAGCTTTTAAAATCAATTTGAAGACTCGAAAACATTTTTAAGAATGTTTGGAGTAATGCTTATTTAATGAAATAAATCAGTCCCGATATATTAGAAAATATCTGAATATTATTATTTAAATAATATTCCCAAAAGGATAATGCTTATAAAAATAATTGAAGTAGAAGTTTTAAAATTATACTTGAAATGAATAATAAATAACCAAAGATATACTTATACGAAAGTACGATCTTTATTTGAATAATCGAAAATAAGTTTGATTATCGAAACATTATTCTTTAATAAAATAAGGAATATTATTTAATAAAATAAGCGGAGTCATAAGTCCTCGAATGAATATTCAAAATAATATTCATTTAATAAAATAAGCAGAGTCATAAGTCCTCGAATGAATATTCAAAATAATATTCATTAAATAAAATAAAGTTATCGAATAAACCTTATTCGATTAATAGTTTTGAAAACTATATCTATATATATATAAATATATATGTATTATACTCGGGAACATTGACTCCCGGTTTAGAAAATGTTCACCTTTGGGTCCCCTATACTAAGGGTATACGCAACTATTGCTTATCTCTAGCATAGGTATTATACAACTTATAAGCATTTGAATCAACAATTAGATATCAAGATTACGAAACAGGCATGCATATATACCATATCAGCATGCTCCAATATATCGCAAGATTTGCTAATATCCATCATGCACTTATCACAAGATAATGCATATACATATATTTACATCACAACAACAGTATAACGGGTAGAAAACTTGTCTGAGCGACTGGGGGTGATTAAAGGCTTGGGACGAGTCTGGTAACCTATAAACAACATATAAGTTGGAATTAAACCAAAGTCGCTTAAGAATCTATACTTTAACCAATTAGACCCTAACGTTCGCTTTTGCGCTTAACGATTCGCTTAAGTCGCTCGAGTACCCTCGGCTCCACCATTTTTAATAAATTAACCATTAAGAATTTTAAGGCGATTCTTTCGCGAGTACCCTACCAACTCCCTAATCCACTTTAAATAATTGTTTCATACCCCAATTAGTCATTTAAGGGCCTTAACCAAGGTTTTAAAGTAAGGCGAGGGGGTAATGGTTCGTTCGCGAAATGTCGTTACTTAAAACGGTCGTTTCTCCTAAACCGTACATCGATTCAAACGAACCACATATCAAAACGAAGCTCGTAACATGAACTATCTAATCAGGGCAATG
Source organism: Apium graveolens (assembly GCF_009905375.1). Lineage (NCBI taxonomy): Eukaryota > Viridiplantae > Streptophyta > Magnoliopsida > Apiales > Apiaceae > Apium > Apium graveolens. The sequence goes on along the minus strand of NC_133657.1, from coordinate 73,292,757 downwards.
GTAAAAACCTAACAGTGAGTTCACGAGTCCTGATGTTAAGAACAAAAGCAGTCTAAGGTAAATCGGGCATTACGACGACTATGTTTACGCGATTACCAAATTTATCCCACTCCAAATCAATCCAAAATCAACCCACAATCATTACTACAACAAAACTCCATCAATACTTTACTACAACAGCCCCAACATCTCAAGATTTCCAATTTATACTACTCTCAATCATGAACTAAAAGCTATACTTAATTCGTTAACCAATAATCAAGATTTACAACTTCAAACTTATTACAAATCCAACCACACTCTAAGTATACAAGAATTATGCTTCTTATGAACCATATCAATCATAAAAACTCTAAATATACAAAATTAGGGCTAGGGTATGAGATTATACCTTCCTTGGTGAGTAAAAGTAACTAAGGAGCTTGAAACAACCCTTGGAAATCCTTACTAAAGCTTTATCTAAACAAAAACACAAGATCAAAATTTCAAGTTCTTGAAAACACTATTCACTCTCTTCTTCCATGAATTATTGGAAGAGATTGTGAAGGAAATGGAAGCTTAGATTCATAGGATATCTATATCTATGTACAATGAACCTTGGATAATTACCTCACTAATTATCAAAGCTTGGAACTTGAATTTGGATTTTATTTTCTTTGAAAAAGAAGAAGGGTCGAGAGCTTCTTTGCTTGGAAATGAAAGTCAGCTTTTGTTTTTTGTGTTATGAATTGTTTTTGGCTTGGTTGCTTCCTTTTTGTTTGTTTAATTAAATTGTTATCATGGTAAAAATTGTGTGGCTTATAATCAACCAACAAATCCTTCCCATTTGGTCATGCTTATGTCATCCACTTATGTCATCTTCCCACACTTGTCTTCTTCTTGTTGGTGTGATGACATCATCATACATTAACCTCTTTGATTAACTCCTAATTACTTGGCTAATGATCGCTGATCTGTTATACGGTTCGCTTAACTTTCGTTCTCGTTTATCGTTTGAGGGATCACACCCAGGATCTCATTACTTAGGTTCCCCTAAACCTTTCTCAATATTTTATTTTCCTTTTATGATCCTCTCTTATAATCCTTGAATTAAAATCCTTTTAATCATGTTACCTTATACTTAATTCTTTCTGTATCTGGTGGGTTTTCGGGAAAAATCAAAGTGTTCGAATTTGGATTCTGACGATCTTTACATACACTTATATACCATATTGAGTACTAATAAGATCTCAGAATAACAATAAAAGAACCTCTACAAAGTGTGGCATGAAAAGTTTTCTTATTCAGCAAATCAGCAAAATCACTATTCATAAGTGTTACAAAAAGTCCAAAAATTTGGGGTTATTACAAAGAAACCAATTTTCCACCAAGGAGTTGGCAGCTTCCAGAAGTGCTTTTCCTGTCTACTTTGTATCCTATAAAATTAGCATCTGAATATCCAATTAGCTTAAAATCTGAATCTCTAGAATACCATAATCCCAGATTCATGGTCCCTTTGAGATACTGAAAAATTCTCTTCACAGCTAATATATGAGGTCCTCTAGGATCAACTTGGAACCTTGCACAGAGATAGGTAGCATACATGATATCAGGTCTACTAGCATTCAGATATAGGAGTGAGCCAATCATACCTCTGTAGTTAGTTATATCTATTGAAGAACTAGTATTTAAATCTAACTTGGTTGCAGTGGCCATGGGAGTTGATGCAGTTGAGCAGTCTTGTATTCCGAATCTTTTGAGTAGATACCTGGTGTATTTATATTGATTTATAAAGATTCCTTCATTAGTCTGTTTAACTTGTAACCCCATAAACAAACTCAGTTCTCCCATCATACTTATTTGATACCTGGACTGCATTAGCTTTGCAAATCTCTCACAGGGTTTATCATAATTAGATCCAAAAATGATATCATCAACATAAATCTGTTCCAATAACAAGTCCTTGCCATGGTATTTATAAAAGAGAGTTTTGTCAATTGTACCTCTTGTGAAACCACTCTCTAACAGAAATAGAGCAAGTGTTTCATACCAGGCCCTTGGAGCTTGCTTCAATCCATAGAGTGCTTTATCCAGTAAGTGGACATGATCTGGATACTTTGGATCAATGAACCCTGGAGGCTGTTCAACATAAACTTCCTCTTGGAGTTCTCCATTTAAGAATGCAATCTTCACATCCATTTGGAACACCTTAAACTTCTTGTGAGCAACATAGGCAAGAAAGATTCTAATTGCCTCAAGCCTTGCAACTGGAGCAAATGTCTCATTATAATCAACGCCTTCTTGTTGTGAGTAACCTTTTACAACCAGTCTTACTTTATTCCTTGTAATAATGCCCTCACTGTCAGTTTTGTTTCTGAACACCCATTTTGTGCCAACTACAGATCTGTTCTTTGGTCTTGGCACAAGAGTCCAGACTTTGTTCCTTTCAAATTTATGGAGCTCCTCTTGCTTTGCTGTGACCCAGTCAGCATCTTTTAGAGCTTCTTCAACCTTCTTAGGTTTAGTTTGAGATAGAGAAGAATGGTAGAGACATTTATTCTGAGTGGCTTTTCTTGTTCTTACACCACTATCACAGTTTCCAATGATTAAGTCAGGTGTGTGTGACTTAGACCATTTTCTTGCAGATGGAAGTTGACTCCTACAAGACGAACCTCCCCTTGATCCATGAACTCTCTGTTATTTCTTTGATTAGTACCACTATTATTTCCTGATACTCCCCCTGAATCAGTATTCCCATTGTTATCAGTATTTGACTCATCATAGTTTGAGGAAGATGAGTCTGATGATTTTTCTACTGATGTTCCTTGAGTTGAATCACTTGAAGTAGTCTTTGTATTTGATTCATGTTGCTCCCCCTCAACATATGTTTCAGTGTTATAACTATTTCCACTGTTCCGTAGACCTCAGAGGTTGGAGTGATATCAGGATTTACTATATCAGAGTCAGGATTTAAAAGTTCAGCATAAGGTACTTCATTTTCAAATCTCAGTTTATCATGGTCATCTGCATCTTCTAGACCTATTATCATTTTGTCATCAAAAGATACATGTATGGATTCCATGACTGTTCTTGTTCTCAGATTGTAAACGCTGAAGGCTTTTATGGATAATGGATATCCCACAAAAATTCCTTCATTAGCTTTTAGATCAAACTTGGTCAGCTGCTCCGGATGAGTTTTGAAAACAAAACACTTACAACCAAAAAAATGAAAGTATTTCAAATTTGGCTTATTTCCCTTCACCATCTCAAATGGTGTTTTTCCATGTTTGTTGATCAATGTTGTATTTTATGTAAAACAAGAAATTTGCACAGCCTCATCCCAGAAGTAGGTAGGTAATCTTGCTTCTTCTAGCATGGTTCTTGTAGCTTCTATCAGAGTTCTATTCTTTCTTTTAACAACTCCATTTTGTTACGAAGTTCCAGGAGCAGAAAACTCTTGTTTTATCCCCTTGAGTCTGCAGAACTCTTCCATAGAGATATTCTTGCATTCAGTTCCATGATCACTTCTGATAATCTTTGTAACGCCCCAAAATCCGGGGTTAGGAATCTGGGTCTTCACGTAATCCTTCACTCATGTGTAACTAGTATTAATTCAATAATCCAACAGACCTCAATCTCACGTGCACACACAAGTTGTAGTCTTAAAAATGATGTATAAAATATAATCTTCTTTTATTACAACTTAAATGTATTTTACAGGATCTTAAACAATTATTCGTAACCTCTACATAAAGTTATAATAATTACTACTAACATCTTATACCTATCTGAATACTCTGGTCCACTTGAGACAAAGCTGTAAGGGATTCTCCCCACGATTTCAAGTGACTAAGCCCCACGCCGGCATACTGGCAATTTGTTGTGTTGTGACATTTAAAAGAAAGCAAGGGTGAGCAATGATGCTCAGCCATAATGTATAAAATATTTGGAAAATAACTGTTAAAATAATACTTCATCATATAATAGGATGATTTGAAAACTTGGTGATAAACACCTTTTTCTCTTTAAACCAAATCATATTATATATATATATATATCAAAATATCTTTAAAATGCTCTCGATAGTATTATATACTCAGGAGAATCAATCTCTTGGTGTTTTACACCTCTTTTCAAAATAATGATTTTGATTGACTTACTAGTCTGCAAATACCTTAATCGTAAACCCAACACCTAGGTTTGGGTTACAGTATTGCATCTCAATTCCAATTGTAAGAATATAGGACATTCACAGCAGCCACCTCATATGTTGATCAGTCGTAATACGTAAATAATAACCTTTTCTACTGGTATAAGGACGACACCTTCGTATCCCGGTTATCACCCTTGCCACATTCGGGATATGTGTCCCATTTTGGGTATGCACACACTTCAAAAAATCCTGAGTACACAGAGTATCTTCGCCTATGGTACCTTTGGTAGTCTCCCTAGTACACATAGAATTAGAGTCTACCCCTCCAATCCTTTGAAGAATCCTATCATATCTCAAGAACTCGAACCACGTCAAAGTTTCCCAAGCGTTTTACTTGTTGATAGAAACAACTCAACTCATATGCATATATATATATGTACTTTCAAGAATTTTCAGAGGAAGTACTAAGGCAATGTGAGTTGACCGTTGTCAACAGATAAATAAATAAAGGGGAGTTTCTTTTGAAACTATATTCAAAATATTTAACATCCGTCGAGATAATATTTTCGACGATCCGAAATTATTAGAATGATTTTCTGAAATATTTAGAAAATATTTTAAAATAGGTTTTATGAATTTTAAATCATATTAAATCTTATAACAAAATTTAATAATTAAATAATAATTTCTAAATAATAAAACGTCGAATAATTATATTTTAAATGAATATTTGAAATAATATTCCTTAACTAATTTATGTTTAAATAATTAAAGTAATCTTTAATAGATACAAGTAATCGAGTTTGAAATATATAATTGTTGGAGAATAATTCTCCTATTTAAAATGAATATCCGAAATAATATTCATTTTTCGAGTGATTAAATATAGTTGAGGGAATACGATCTTTGGAAATCGTTTTAAATAAATTCGAGGGATTTAATACTTCGTAAGTGGACATCGAGTCCCATGGAATAAAATAAGTACGAACTTTGATCATCCAAAACATCTACGGGATGATTCACGGGTTTATACGTTATAAAAACTGACCGACTCTCGGTCTTACAACTTATACATCATGCTCTACTATAGCGTTAATATTCTTAAATAAAACACCTCCGGAATACTTCCGGCTTTTCATCAAATTATACTGACTGATCCTTAGTCTAAAATATATTCCTCATATATACAACGCCACTCTCTAGCGTTATCGATTGAAATTCGATAATATTCATATACCAAAATAGTTAACATAGCGTATGATATTATATATCACAATTCATAAAATATAATAATACCACATCATATATGTAGAATTTATTTGAAAACAAACACAACACAACAGTTTTAAAAGGTAGGGTTTGAAAACTTGTCTGGAGTCCAAGATACGTTTTTCCGACTTCCTCTCATTCCGGGTTTTCTAATCAACAAATATCATAATCTTAATTAGTACTCCTAATCCCATCACCGACTTACATTTCTAATAAGTACAACACTTCATAATTTTCAATATTCGACCGACTCGAAATAAGTATCAATCCTTGGTCGAAACGGACGGTCAAAGTAGTCTTCTAGAGTTGACTTTATTGAATGTTACTATTACATGACTCACACTCTAACATTTTTTATAAATCGAAAATTTAATATTTTAATATGAAACCACCTCGAGGAGCTTCTTATGTGCTTTTAATATTTATCATAAAAGTTTCATTTTGATAAAATGAATTTAATTAGGTGAAAAGCATTTCAAAAATCCGGTCAACTACAGAGTTTTACTATTCAAACCGCTTTCACTAAAACATTGATATCTCTCAAACCGTTAACTCAATTGATGCACGATTTTGCGTGCGCGATATAGATAAAATTTAGAACACATTATTTGAAAAGGTTTTCTGGTAACAGGGGTGAAAGTCCTGAAGTGGCAGTTTAATGGCAGTAGGTGTTCTTGGCGATCACTCCTTGCGTGACCTCAACTCCGATATTTTTATAAAATCGAAAAATGAACATCTTTAGCTGAAATTTTAAAGAGGTCTCATTCACTGTATAAGTAACTTACTGACCAAGTTTCATGATTTTAAACAATGTTTAAAGGTCTCAATTATACCCTCAAACTCAGCACAAGTTAGCAGTTTGGTTTTCTCGACTACGTTCACTCAAACAAGCTTTTCTCCTAATCCGTAAATCGTCTCGGCACGATCTTTATATGGTTACAAAGTAGAAAACAATAAATTTACATCAATATCTAGTGGTATGTAAAAAAATTAAATTTACAGTTCGTATTTATTTCTTAAAACAGTCCTAAATATAAATGAACATTATGACGGCTATACGCGTAACGATTCCCTGTTTTAACTACGTTAAATTCATTGACAACGACTCAAACACCAATTCCTTCATATTTATTGAAATATCAGTCCCTAAACTATATGAAATCATCACCAACATCAATCCATAACAATCAACCATCCAAAACCAACTTTTTATAATCCAAACTCAATGAACCAACATGTACTTAAAGATAACTCAAACTTAATCTTATAACTTAAGTAAATCAAAGGGTGGATGATGTTTATACCTTTCTTGAAGATTTTTAATACTTAATAAAGTCCTAAGATCCTTGATGAATCCTTGTTCTAGCTTTAGGAGCCTTAAATTTCCATGAAAAATCAAGAAAACAAGTTAGTGATTTTCGAAGTTACTACTCACCCTCAACTTCAAATATTTTTCTAAAATTTAAAACTTTATGAATGAGCTTCAAATTTGGTAATTGACTTACCCATGATATAAAGGAGGTTTGGTAAAAATTTGGTGATTCTTGAATGAGTATAATGTGAGGTTTGAATTTTTCTTTCCTTTTTTTTCTTGAAAATCAGCATTATGTTATTAGAGAGAGAGAGAGAGAGAGAGAGAGAGAGAGAGGGGGAGAGAGGAAGAAAGTTGATTGGATTGGCTTCCTTTGGAAGTAATGGATGATATTTATGATATGTATTGTGTATGTATAAGGTGTTTTCAACAAGATTCTTCTAATTCAAGCCTAGGTCTTAGCTTTCACACCACACTTGACTAGGCATTTTAACTATTAAACAAGAATTCTTATTTTAAGGAATGTTGTCTTTCACTTAATTCTTAATATAATTATCTAGCTTGGATAATTTATTTCAAATTAATTTGCATGGGATTTACATGGCCTTGATTCGTTTATTTATTCGGTTACATATTCGCTTGGTCGTTTATTCGTTTTCGTAATAAATCTTTGTAAGCGATTTGCGAGGTAAATCATTTCTTATAAATCCTCTATACTTTGAAATGTTGTACTTGGATTTTAATTTTTAGAATTCTAAATTCTTAATCTTAATGTGATTCTCGTATTTCTCGATAGTCCGTAAGATAAGGTTGTTTTACAAAGTTCGTTTTCTCCGAAAATGAATGACTTTTACATACACTCATTTGGTATGTATAATCACAAATCAACTCAGAATCTTAAATTAAAAACTCGTATATGGTGTGGTCATAATTTTTTTTTATTAAACCGCAAGCTTACCATTCATAAAGGTCTTTTATTAATGTTAAAAGTTTGGGTTTTTACAGTCTTCCCCCCTTAAAAGGATTCCGTCCCGGAATCAGTTTAGAAACAGGCAGGGATACGCTTCTCACATGACAACCTCAAGTTCTCACGTTGACTTCGTAGCAATTGATCTCTTCATAAAACTTTCACTCGTCCGTCAAATATATTTCAGAGTACTCGTTCTTGTAGACCTATGATCTCTACATGTTGCTCCGCATACGCTAAGCCTGGCTGCAAGTTTATTAGCTCATTTTTAATCATAAATCTGGCGTTGACGGTTAAATTTCCTAATATCGATTAGTGGTACTCGTTATAAACTTGGCGACTGTTCGACGATGGTGCTAATTTAAAAGACAACTTTCTTAGTCTTTTAAAGATTTCAACTGATCCAATAAACCTTGAATTCAACATTTCTTTCCCTTTAGAGTCTCATTACTCCCTCTCCGGGAGGCACTTTCAACAATACTTGGTCTGTTACTTTCTACTTTTTGTCTTTATAGTTCTGATCCGAATATCTCTATTTTTTATCCTGGGATGCCACTAGCCGGGTTCTGATAAGTTCTAGGAATTTCTTTGGTCTGTTGACTCAACTATGGTCCAATTATCCTCCGCTTACCAACTTCTTCCCAACCTAAGGGAGAACAATTCTTTCTCCCATACAAAGCTTTGTAGCCATTCCAATGCCCGCACGATAACTCGTTATTGTCGGTAATTCGATTAACGTCAATTGATCACTTCATTTTCCTTAAAAATCTATAATATGGACGATTATCGCATCTTCTAGTGTTTGGAATGGTCCTTCAACTTATTCATTTATACTCCATCACTCTTACTAGTGCTAGAGTTTCATTCCTTAACGTTTGCTCATTTTGGCGGATCTTTTTTATCGATTATTTTATGTAAGAAGTTCTCATTATATTTTTACATGCTCGTCCCCGGTTACACGTTTAGCGCCAGATTTAACATTTCTTCCCGTAATAATATAAGGCATGTCGGGTCCTGTTGCCATCTTGAAGGAAGCACCATTTCATACGCAATCGGGGAACACTCAGCTTTCGCTTTCGGTCAGACTTCTTTAGTCATTTCCAGTATAATATTTATAGTGCTACGATACCTTTCGGGTCGTATTCGTTATTTTCATTAGCGCCTTAGACGTATTCGTGTTTATTGGTACCTGCTATCAGTGGCCTTTAAAGGGCGTGTACGATCTTCCTTGCCTTCAATCAGCTCTGACAATGACATCCTTCATTCTTCCACGTTGTCCTTCGTAAGGGATATCGACGGCTATTTTCCGTATGCTCGTGTGTTAAGTATATCTATACGAATTTTTTGTCAACGATAGGCGATTCCCCTAACCGTCCCAAATAAAAGGTAAGCCTTTAGACGTATCTTCAATGGTCAAGATAATCCTCTCGTTCTACTTGTCGATTTGAGAACTCTAAGTCTTGCCTCTGTCCGTCCTTTTTCATAAATTATCTTGGGAAATAGTCCCGTTGTAAAATTAAATCTATGGTCCTTGCGCGGCGCAATTGTCACGGGGTCTCTCTGTCACCCATTAGCTCTTCTACATTCATAACAATTTTGTTGAGTGGAGATCTATCATTTGCATAATAAAATAAGCGATCGTATTTAATCTATCACTCAAAATCCTCAAATAGCACGACAGCTAACTTGGTTCTTGATAATCCTCCTTCAAAATTTATTATAATAAACTATTACTCCCATTTGGGTCATTTACAAGCCGCAATAGCCAAAATTTTAATCCTCGGCTTTCCGTTTTCACTTTCAACCATGTCAAGTACTTACTTGCCTAATCAATGACATCTCTTTCATATTCGGTCATGACTAATATCCTTTTACATTTTTAGGCATCTTTAAGTTTTCCTGTTATGTAATAAAGGGTTCTCTTCATGCGATCCTTCTCATCAGTTGTTCTGATATTTGTCATCCTCAATATATCTTCTTCTACTTAAAGTGTCGGCCACCATATTGGCCTTTCTTTGATGATAATAGATTTCTCAATCATAATCCTTGATCAGTTTGACGGTAGCCTTTTCCTCGTGTTCAGTGAAAAAAATCCAAATTTTCCTTTTAAGTTAAACTCTTCGGCCCTTATAGTGCGAACCTTATCGTGATTATTCTAGATCATTATTAGGACGCTTTATGTCAGGGTCCTTAAGCTGCGTAGAAGTATCATTACATTTCATACAAAATCCTATTTTTATCATCGAGTATTGCTAACACTGGGTTGTTACAAATATTACCTTCAATTTTTAAAAATCTTATTCCTCGAATTCATACATGCTTGGTCTTTCCCGAATTCATTAGTACCTATCCCGATAATATTTCATAGAACCGTACCTTACTAGTCACGTTGGTATCTCTATTATCGTTCTTCTATAAACATGTTAAAGATCCTTATGATAATAACTAAACATGTTATTCCCTTTTTAAAACAACTTACTCATTACGATGCTCCGATTGCACCAACATAGCACTGAGTTTTCAGTCTCATATTATAACAATCGGTTCTCAACTATACCTCTCTTTGTTCAGATGGTAATCATCCTTGGAAGAATGATTTTCACGATATCGATGTAATTTAGACAATCTTAACAAGATTTCAAAATCTAATATGTGAAGAAATAATGAGTTCAGAATAAAAGAGTCGCAACACTCAAAAGATTTATAACTTGGAAAAAAAATACAACAATGATTATCCTTCCATGTCCTTAGAATTTTATATTATGACATTATAGAGAATATCCCTTGAAAGCAATAATTTCTGAATAATAACATCACACGAATGATACTTGTAAGATTTCCCCATTGAAAGAATACTTTTCTTTTTGAATAATGAAGGAAATTTGAAATAACATCCTCAACCACAGGTTAACCATTGAGGTTTCAAAGAAATGATATTTTGAAAGAAGGAATTTTATTCATTGATTAACAAATAAGGAAGTATATTGTTCTTCAATAACTTTATGATTTTAATTGGATATTCGTTATATAAACGAAAGAATAGAATATTTAATGAACAAAATATTTCATAAAACTGAATATGAATTCTTGTTTGAGTGGGCGACCTAGTTAGGTCTCAATTAAATCATTCTTTAAAAATTTCATCAATAATTAAATTTTGCATATATAACGCACTATGGAATAATAAAATTTTGAGTGGAAGTGGAACTAGAAAAATAATAACCAGTCCATATCAGGAAATATTATCATCTGGTTAAAAAAATAGCCAACTCAATTGGTTTGGCCCATAGAAACTAGCTAGGACGATTAGCTAGGCTTCCGTCGTATTAATTAAAATTTCGACTAGTTAGGACAATTAACTAGTCATTCATGAGAACATATGCATCTAAGCATATTTCAGTTTGTTTGTAAAAAAAGTCTCACCATCGTAACCACTAAAGAAATTTGTGGCTACCCGGATGACGACTTTGAAATAAAAAGTCTTCAAATTTGGGCCGAGAAAGACAATTATAACTATGAATCGACTGGTCTTAGAATCGGAACAATCGATAGCCTCTCATCAGATATTTCTTGCCAATAAAATGGTACACTCAGAATTTCCCTCGTTCACATACTTTATTAGATTCTCAAATCGAATTGAATTCGGAATACCAATATCAAATTGATGCCCTTACTATGATTTCAAAATTCAATATCCAATCTTATCCCGAATAGAAGGAAAGGATTCCCGAGGAATTCATGGATATTAGATCATCCAGGTTTTTAATAATTTGTTAGATATTTACAATCTCAACTGAGAAGAGTGAGTATGAAAGAATAATCAAATAAAGATATTCATTATGAATATTCATCGATGAATTGAGGAAAATTTATTAAAAATTCCCCGGATAGTTGAAATAAGGTATAAATAGCACTGAGCCAAACAAGAAAATCATAATCTATGAATGAAAGTTTATGGATCAACTAAAAGAATTGAACAAGCCCTGATAAGGAAAAAGACTATTCAAGATGGTCACATCAGAAGTTCAAAGTAGGGAACTAAAAGTATTTCCTGATATGACTTATCAAGGCAATACGAATGATCAACAGTTTGGAGGGAGTAGCGTGACAGTGAATAGGTTCCAAAATATTTCAGTGATTATCCTAACTCTCGTTATTATCCGTCTGAGGATGATACCACCTCTTCGTCTTTGTAATTCCATGTTTCAGCTAGTGTCTCTTTCAACATCATTTTAAAATTGCTTACTAACTTGAATTTTGCATGTATATCTGTCATTCCAGTGTTTTATCTCGAAGACCTTACTCATAATTATTCCAAAAGCATCTGTTAAGCCGATAGGGGCCTGCTACACGCATCCGTTACTAATTACAAGTGGTCAGTTCCCCCTGGGAACAGATTAAAGAGTTCTCTTAGGGATCTCAATGCAGTCCATAAGTTCAGTGGCATGTGTGTAAAATTGAATATACGTTATCGAATATATTAGAGGTCTTCGAGTATATATACGTAGTCTCTGACATCATATATACCGAAGAATTTCCGCTCTAGACTCACTGGTTTATCCTTTTAAAAGGTTCTAAGATCGAACCATCGCTCGTTGTAATCTTGCGCGATTTAATTGTAGACATGCCATCAGTTCTCGATGATCTTGATTTTTGAGCTAAACCATCATAACCTTACATGTTAAGCGCACTAATAATATCATGTAGTGTACTTGTTTTATGATGACATTCGTATATTATATCCAAATCTTCCTTCACGAAAATAAAATCCTCAAGGGTATATTGGACACTATCTCTGTTGAATTTATTATTCATACGGTATTAATATCCTCATTGGTAAAATGATACCTTCAACTAGTTTGGCTAGTAACCTCAATTGTATATTAACAATTAGGCTTCATGATTCTCACATGTGATTCCCCTTCATGGGCAACCTATAAAGAACTACGAGTAACAAAGCTCGTGTTTTCCAAATGAACATATGGTATTGATATGTATTAATTCAATAATCCAACAGACCCCAATCTCACGCGCGCACATACACACACAAGCTGTAGTCTTAGAAACGATGTACAAAATGTAATCTTGTTTTATTACAACTCAAATGTACTTTACAGGATCTTAAATAATTATTCGTAACCTCTACATGAAGTTACAATAATTACTACTAACATCTTATACTTATCTGAATACTTTAGTCCACCTAATATAAAGCTATAAGGGATTCTCCCCATGATTTCAAGTGACTAAGCCCCACGTCGGCATACTGGTAATCTGTTGTGTTGTGACATTTAAAAGAAAGCAAGAGTGAGCAATGATTCTCAGCCAAAATGTATAAAATAGTTGAAAAATAACTATTAAAATAATATTTCATCATGTAATAGGATGATTTGAAAACTTGGTGATATTCACCTTTTTCTCTTTAAACAAAATCAGATATTATATATATATACCAAAATATCTTTACAATGCTCTCGATAGTATTATATACTCAGGAGAATCAGTCTCTTGGTGTTATACACCTCTTTTCAAAATACTGATTTTGATTGACTTACTAGTCTGCAAATACCTTAATGGTAAACCCAACACCTAGGCTTGAGTTACAGTATTGCATCTCAATTCCAATTGGAAGAATATAGGACATTCACTGGAGCCACCGCATACGATGATCAGTCATAATACGGAAATAGTAACCTTTTTTACTAGTAGAAAGACGACACCTTCGTATCCCGATTATCACCCTTGCCGCATTCGGGCTTAGTGTCCCATTTCGGGTATGCACACACTTCACAACTTCCTGAGTACACAGAGTACCTACGCCTGCGGTACCTTTGGTAGTCTCCTTAGTACACATAGTACTAGAGTCTACCCCTCTAAGTCCTTTGAAGAATCCTATCATATCTCGAGAACTCGAACCACATCGAAGTTCCCCAAGCGTTTTTATTGTTGATAGAAACAACTCATCTCATATGTATATATATACATATACTTTCGAGAATTTTTAGAGGAAGTACTAAGGTAATGTGAGTTGACCATTATCAACAAATAAATAAATAAATAAGGGGGAGTTTCTTTTGAAACTATATTCAAAATATTTAACATCCGTCGAGATAATATTTTCGACGATCCAAAATAATTAGAATGATTTTCTGAAATATTCATAAAATATTTAAAAACAGGTTTTATGAATTTTAAATTATATTAAATCATTTATAAATATTTAATAATTAAATAATAATTACTAAATAATTAAACCTCGAGTAATTATATTTTAAAAGAATATTTGAAATAATATTCCTCAAATAATTTATGTTTAAATAATTAAAGTAATCTTTAATAGATCTAAGTAATCGAGTTTGAAATAAATACTTGTTGGAGAATACTTCTCCTATTTAAAATGAATATCCGAATTAATATTCAATGTTTGAGTGATTAAATATAGTTGAGGGAATACGATCTCTGAAAATCATTTTAAAAAAAATCGAGTTATTTAATACTTCATAAGTGGACATCGAGTCCCATGAAATAAAATAAGTACGGACTTTGATCGTCCAAAATATCTCCGGGATGATTTTTGGGTTTATACTTTATAAAACTGTCCGACTCTCGTTCTTACAACTTAAACAACACGCTCTACTATGGCGTTAATATACTTAAATAAAACACCTCCGGAATACTTCCGGGTTTTCATCAAATTATAATGACCGATCCTCGGTCTAAAATATACTCCTCATATATACAATGCTACTCTCTAGCGTTATCGAATAAAATTCGGTAATATTCATATATACCAAAATCATTAACATATCGTATGATATTATATATCATAATTTATAAAATATCATAATACCACATCATATATATAGTATTTATTTGAAAACAAAAACAATACAACAGTTTTAAAAGGTAGGGTTTGAAAACTTGCCTGGAGTCCAAGATACGTTTTTCTGACTTCCTCTCGTTCCGGGTTTTATAATCAACAAATATCATAATCTTAATCAGTATTCCTAATCCCATCACCGACTTACATTTCTAATAAGTACAACACTTCATAATTTTTATTATTCAATCGACTCTAAATAAGTATCAATTCTTGGTGGAAACGGACGGTCAAAGTAGTCTTCTAGAGTTGACTTTACCGAATGTTACTATTACGCGACTCGCACTCTTATATTTTTTATAAATATAAGAATTAATATTTTAATACGAAACCACCTCAAGGAGCTTCCTGAATGCTTTTAATATTTATCATAAAAGTTTCACTTTGATAAAATGAATTTAATTAGGTGAAAAGTATTTCAAAAGTTCGGTCAACTACGGAATTTTACTATCCAAACCACTTTCACTAAAACGTTGATATCTCTCAAACCGTTAACTCAATTGACGTACCATTTTCACGTGCGTGAATTAGACAAAATTTAGAACACATTATTTGAAAATTGTTTTCTGGTAACGTGGGTGAAAATTCCAAAGTGACGGTTTAATGGTAGTAGGTGTTCTTGGCGATCACTCCTTGCGTGACCTCAACTCCAATATTTTTATAAAATCTGAAAATTAACATCTTTAGCTGAAATTTTAAAGAGGTCTTACTCACTGTATAATTAATTTACGGACCAAGTTTTATGATTTTAAACAATGTTTAAGGGCCTCAATTATACCCTCAAACTCAACACTAGATAGCAGTTTGGTTTTTTTGACTACGTTCACTAAAACGAGCTTTTCTCCCAATCCGTAAATCGTCTCAACACGATCTTTATATGGTTATAAACTAGAAAACAAGAAATTTATATCCATATCCAGTAGCGTGTAAAAGTATTAAATTTACAGTTCATATTTATTGCTTAAAACAGTCCTAAATATAAACGGACATTACGACGGCTATACGCGTAACGATTCCCGATGTTTACTACGTTAAATTCATTGACAACGACTCAAACACCAATTCCTTCATATTTCTTGAAAGGTCAGTCCCTAAACTATATGAAATCATCACCGAAATCAATCTATAAAAATCAACCATTTAAAATCAACTTTTTATAATCCAAACTCAATGAACTAACATGTACTTAAACATAACTCAAACTTAATCTTATAACTCAAGTAAATCAAAGGGTGGATGATGTTTATACATACCTTGAAGCTTTTTATTACTTATTAAAGTCCTAAGATCCTTGTAGAAACCTTGTTCTAGCTTTAGGAGCCTTAAACTTCCATAAAAAATCAAGAAAACAAGCTAGTGCTTTTCGGAGTGACTATTCACCCTCAATTTCAAATATTTTTCTAAAATTGAAAACTTCATAGATGGGCTTTAAATTTGGTAAGTGACTTACATATGATATGAACTAGGTTTGGTAAAAAATTGGTGATTTTGGAATGAGTATAATGTGCATTTTGAATTTTTCTTTCCTCCATATTCTTGAAAATCAGTATTGTGTTCTTGAAGAGAGAGAGAGAGAGAGAGAGAGAGAGAGAGTTGATTAAATTGGATTTCTTTGGAAGTATTGGATGATATTTGTAATATTTATTGTGTATGTATAAGGTGTGTTCAACAAGATTCTTTTAATTCAAGCCTAGGTCTTAGCTTTCACACCACACTTGACTAGGCATTTTAATTGTTAAACATGAATTTTTATTTTAAGAAATGTTTTATTTCACTTAATTCTTAATTTAATTCGCTAGATTTGATAATTTATTGCTAATTAATTTACATGGGATTTGCATTGCCTTGGTTCATTTATTTATTCGCTTACATATTCGCTTGGTCGTTTTGTAATAAATCTTCGTAAGCGATTCGCGGGGTAAATTATTTCTTATAAATCCTTCATACTTTGAAACCTTGTACTTGGGTTTTTACAACCTTCACTTTGTATGTTGATCCTTTTTCCAGCTCCCTCACATGATCAAGAAAAATGGATGAAGATTCATCCTTGGTGTGCAGAAAATACACCCATGTGTATCTTTTATTGGAAATAATAATTCAAAATTATTTGAATTATTTTTTGGATTGATTTTGATTAGGTTGTTAGAAATAGAGTTTAAATATTTATTAGATAATGTAGTTTTTGAATTATAGATAAGGTTAGGGTTACCTATTTATTAGGTGTATTGGTTAAATGTACACCTATATAAAGAGGTGAATTATAATGTATTTTATGAGTAGTATGGCTTCAGATAATAAAATAGTTCTGTTTTAGTTTACTGTTTTAGAATATCTTTTATCAGTTATCATTTATTTATAAAAATCCAACATGGTATCCGAGCTATGTTCGATTGAGTAACTGGGCGTCAAAAAAATTGCTGCGAACAAATGAAGAAATGGAAGACAACAGATGGTAGTATTGCTAGAGATTCATGAAGAATGAGATGTGTGTCTCAGGGCTTCAAAAAAAAATATTTTTTTTTGAGTTATTGGTGATTATGTGCACCATAAAGAAACTGTGGAGAGAAGGGCTCCCGAATGAAACTGTGGAGAGAAGGGCTCCCGAATGAAACTGTGGAGCGAAGGGCTCCCGAATGAAATTGTGGAGAGAAGTGCTCTGCAACAATAGTAGAGGTGATGGGAAGTACATCACTGGTCAAGTAATTTTAAAAATTTTGAATTAAGAGGGAGTGTTGGAAATAATAATTCAAAATAATTTGAATTGTTTTTTGGATTGATTTTGATTAGGTTGTTAGAAATAGAATTGAAATATTTATTAGATAATGTAGTTTTTGAATTATAGATAAGGTTAGGGTTACCTATTTATTAGGTGTATTGGTTAAATGTACACCTATATAAAGAGGTGAATTATAATGTATTTTATGAGTAGTATGGCTTCAGATAATAAAATAGTTATGTTTTAGTTTACTCTTTTAGAATATCTTTTATCAGTTATCATTTATTTATAAAAATTCCAACATCTTTTATGGTCATCAACAATTATAAGTGCATACCTCTTCTTGGAAATTGGCATAACATTCACTGGACCAAAGAGATCAATATGAAATAGATGATATGGTTCAAGAATTGAGGATTCAGTTTTTCTCTTGAAAGAAGTTTTCTTTTGCTTGGCTTACTGGCATGATTCACATAAGCCATCAGGAGTAAAAACTGCATTGGGCAATCCTCTCACAAGATCTTTCCTCACAAGTTCATTGATATTATTGTAGTTGAGGTGAGAAAGTCTTTTATGCCTGTTCCAGATGTCTTCCACAAACGCTCTACTCAGTAGACAAACTTCTGATTCATCAGTACTTGTGGATACTCTGGCTTCATATAAACTACCATGTCTTACACTAGTCAATGCAATCTTGCCAAATGCTCATCATAGAAGTTGACATGGTAACTTATGTCACAGATTTGACTCACACTGATCAGATTATGCTTGAGTCCTGCAATTAGAGCTATATTTTCAATGATGACATTTCCAATTTTGATTTTACCATATCCCAAGATTTTTCCTAAGTTTCCATTTCTATAAGAAACGCTTGGGCCAGCCTTCTTCTCAAATTCCGATAACAGAGATTTATAACCAGTCATATGTCCTGAGCATCTACTGTCCAAGACTAGAGCATTCCTCCTGTCACCCGGTAATCAGTAATTTGAATCAGTTAGTGTTCTAAAGGACCCAGACTTGCTTGGATCATTGGCCTTTTAAGTTTGTTAACTTTATATTTATACAATAATTTTTTGGCACCAAATTTTTTTTCTGGTTTCAGTTTTGTTTTTCATAACTTTTCTTTATTTTATTATTTTGTGCTCAATAGTTATTTTATGTTCTTAATCTCTTTTGTGCTCAATTTTAATTTTATAATTTAATTGTTTTTGTGTACTCTACTTTTTTTAGTTTTGTAAAATTTGTATTTTTATACATTTTTTTGTGTTTAGTTGTGTTCTGTAACTATAATTCGTATGTACTATAATTTATTATTTTATTGTGTTCTGTAACTATAACTTATGTGTATTGTAATTTATTGTTTTGTTGTGTTCTATAACTATAATTTTGTGTTATGTTCTGTAAAAAAATCTTCAATATTTTATTAATTTTTTATATTTCTAATTTTTTATGATAAAATAATAGTACACAAAAAAGTACTAGATACAAAAAATTAGAAAATACTAAATTCATATGGGATACAAAAATATTATAGTACACAAAATTTAAGAACTCAAAAGTTTTATGGTACACCAAAATTTATAGAACACAAAAAATATAGGGCAAGATAAAAAATAAGAAACAAAGCAAATTAATAAAATATTGAGTACAAAAATTTACAGAACACTGACAAAAAAATTGAAGAACACACAAAAGTTACAGTACACACAAAAACCATAGTACAAATTAATACGAAAGCCAATGAACAAAAAATTATTAAATATAAAGCATAACAAATTATGACTTAGTTTTTTTTGGTTTGTATAAGCAGTTATATAAAACTTCATCTGGAGTGAGTGTTTTGGATGTTTTACCGTACATCACAGTACATGCACATTACTTATCAAAATATTAGCAAATCTCAACCGTCTATTAAAAATATCATCTAACGGAGATAGGTGAGTTACTTAGTTACTCAATTTTAAGGTTATCCATACAATCTGGAGGACTCCCTTAAATAAAGATCCGTAGAAAATTATTATTTAAAAAATGTAACTACATAATTTTTTTTCATTTTTCAGCATATATAGTTACAAATTTTAATTACCAAATTAGAATTAAAGTTGCACATGTTTTTATTTAAAAAAATCATTGAAATTTGATGAAATAGTTTAAAGTGGTTCTGTAGTAGAATCACAGTAAAATCACATTTATCCCAAATTATTTCAGAGTAGAATCAAATTTAAAATCAATTTTTTTTTGAAATTTCAATTGTTAAATATTATATTATATTTAAATATTATTATTCTACATTAGCAAAGAATTTGATGAAATTCTATAATAGAATCAAGGGTTCTCTACGGTTCTCTATATAAGAGGGTTCTCTCTTAAGAAAATGTTATATATATATATATATATATATATATATATATATATATATGTTTATATGTGTGTGTATAGTAGTTGGTGTCTGGTGGTGTTGTTGTCTGTTTACTGCCTTTTGTAATTTCCGGCCATGTCCTTTTTTTGGTTATGCGCGCGTGTTGTGCGCGTGTTGCCTGTCTGGTTTAAGATTTTTATTATTTTTATTCTATTTTATGCAGGAAATAATTGAGTAATTTTGTGATATAAAATTCATTTCGTGCAAAAAATTTATATTTTATCGGTGGAATTCGCGTTGGAGAACCCGTAATAAACTGGCACCACCGAATTTTGCCGCCATCGGCGATGAGTTACGGCGAGGGACGTTGGACGGTGATGATTTATTCTTAGTCTTACAATTATAAAAATAATGTTTAGTTCATAAAATTATTTCTCGAAATGAAATTAATTAATATTTATATCGATGATTGGGTTGCAGAATTGCATTGTTGTGTTGATTGCATCGATTTGGAAATCGACTGGTAGTCAGATAAATAGAGGAAACGCTGCCCGATTTCCGAGAAAGTAGTTTCGAAAATACGGGAACGTATCTTGTAATTATTGGGAATACCAATCGAACGTATATACCTATATAATTACAAATTTTTTACGAAACCTGTTTATGTATAATTATAATAGTACGTATAAATATGAGTCGGGATTTAATATCGTACGTGTAAAATTGATAGGAAGGATATGTCAAGCATAACTGGCCGTCTAACATAGGGCATTTCGGTTCTGTAGGTTCCAGTCGAAAGCCCTGAGCGTTGAAGTCGGTCTAAAGCCAGGCTAGTGTTCAGTTGTAAAGCGTAGCAATGCAAGTACCTCTAACCATATCTTTTATGGTTCAGTAGTATATTAATCACTGTTGATTTTAATTTCGTACTGGAAAAAACGTTTTAAATTACGTATCCCATGTATTTAGAAAAGTTTTGTTTAAATTATGGTTTGGGGAAAAGTAACTTCTGAAAATGTCCATCTGTAAACTGTGAATGATATTGGAAAGATTTTTAAGCTTGATGTGATAAAATGGTATTGAAAAGATATAGGCATAAGTGATTTTGGAAACTAGATAAAACGGATCGGATATTGGATAACATCGTAAGTGGCTAAGTCGGTTGCGCGCCTTATTTGAACCGCTTAGTCCGGCGTAAATTATCAGAGACCGGGCTAGTCTCTGAGTTCCGGAACAGATAAATTATGTTATAGCCTAATCAGTTATCCTAGATAATGTTGTGTGATGGCCTGATCAGCCATTATTAGATAACGTCCAATATATATCTGATTTTAGTTTTGTGGATTCCCCTAGAAACACGGATGATTTGGTGGTTCCTGTCATGAGACAGATGATTTAAAAATGGAAATAACATGATAAAATTGAACTCTGGTATTTAAACAGCATGTGATTATGTTATGTTTTAAAGAGCATGCTAGTTTTGTGGATATCTAGTTTTCCTATTTTCCATGATTTTATACATGATCAATTTTATGATTTCTGTTTCTATAGTTGTTTATCATAAAATGTTTTACTTGTCATTCATATATTGGTACTGTTGAGCAATTGATTGCTCACCCTTGCAAAATATTTTGTATATATATATCGCAGATGCCTAGGAGACCTTTCCATCGTATTCAGGGCAGAGTTCCAGTTCCTCCTGTACCAGGTTCCTCTGAGTAGTTGTTTCAGATATGATATAGGTCTGTTGAGTTGATGTAATAAGTTAATTGTGTCAGGCTAAATCATACTTAAACCTGGAAAAGTTTTGGGGAAAGGGGTTGTGTTCATATAGTATTATGAGTTATTGGTTTGTGGTTTATTGTTGTTCGTGACGTCAACTCCTGACCCCGGGGTTAAGGCCGTCACATGTTGGTATCAGAGGTACAGGTTTAAGTCCCTAATTCAGGTTAGGTGTAGAGTCAAAAAGGTGTAAAAATGGTTTTTGAATGTGTGGGTCAGCAACTCATATAGAGGAGCAAACATAAGAATCCAGTCGAGGGTTTCGAAGGCGTGACCCTGTCATCTATTGATATTTTGATGGAACTGCCATAACCTTATTATGTCTTTCTTGTACATACATATTATTGACAGCGTTCGATAGCGATATCCAGTTCTCCCTCGCGAGAGAACGGGTCTGATTTTGAGAGTTCGGATTCAGAGAGGACCCTTGATGTTTACTTAAGCAGACACCAGTACCACCTCCACCTCTCACCTACTCCAGGACTAGTGACATTGCTGGAACGAGTGTTTGACCCCGATGGGTTCAGCAACCAATATCTGATGTTCGAGATTTCCACCAGGTTATCGACCCAGTACTGCTTTTCCCCGACTACCAGTACCACCTGCTCCTGCCTCGGGCACCTCCTCTCCCATTCCCTTCCATGTGCACTAGGCCGTTAATAGGGCCTTAATTCGGGAGCAGAGTCCCGAGCTAACTATACACCTAGATCGTGTGCCTATTGTTCCATTCCAAGGAGAATATGCACCTTCCCCGGATATCTAGGTGAAAGTGAGAGCCCTCACACAGTCGGCTATTGACAGGGCTAGACACATTGATTTTTTTATCAGTTCGGAGACCAGAGCGACACAGTTCCAGGCTCTAGTAGATTGGTTGGTGTTTGAGCTAGGGGTAATGGGAGGCAGTGGCTAAATAGTTGATTTCTGAGTTGGTAGTTGTCAGAATTCGGACGTCTGTGTCCTTTAGAGTTGTGTAGTGGTACCCAGACTTTTAGGAAGTCAAAAAGACTCATTACCGCTGCAAGTAGTATATACGTATGTACTAGTCGGAGGATGTTATGATAGCCAAATTTTGGTGTGTATTCGGCTTATGTTGTTAGTGTTGTACTGTAGTTGTTTCAGTTGGATATTTAGCATCGTTGTTTTATCATATTCCTTATATAAAAGATGTTGTTCAGTTTCTTTAAAAATTTTGCACTGTTATTATTGTTGTTACTGTTATTATTGTATTTGTTGTTGGTTTTGTTAAATTTAGCCATTCATTATGGATGGACCCTAATTAAAATGAGGATGGGAATATTTTATTGTGGTAGCATTCTTCTGACACATAAAAATGTTGCTACCCGGGGGAAATTTTAAACTAAAATCATTTGTTGTATTTTAGGAGAATGCAACCAAAGAAAAATAACCCGTCTAATTCGTCCAGTAAAGGATCTGATGGGGGTCCAACCATGGGTGAGTTGCTAGATTTGCTGCGCCAACAGTTTAATTAGATGGCTCAGCAGCAATAACAATTCCAACAACAGCAACAACAATTTTTGCAACAGCAATAACAACAACAACAACAATTCATACAATAACAACAACAATAAATCCAACAACAACAGCTCCAACTTTAGCAACAACATCAGTTAGGAGGGCTGAACCAAATTGTTAGTTTCATATCCTCCCAGTCTGTTAAGCCTCTAGAGTTTAAAGGCGAAGTAGATCTGGTTGCTTCCAGAATTTGGTTGAAAAAAATTGAAAAAGCTTTTACCCTCACCCAAGTAAGTGATGATCTTAAGACAGGCTATGCAAGTTATTTCCTTAAGAGTGAGGAAAATTATTGATGGGAGTCCACTCGTGCTTTGGAAGGAGAACGTCATGTTTCTTGGACCAGGTTTACTGAATCGTTCTTGGAGAAATATTTCCCGGTTTGTTTGCAGAATCAGTAGGACGTTGAGTTTTAAGAGTTAAAACAAGGTGAAAGGAGTGTGATGGAATATGAGACCAATTTTACGGAATTGGCCTGAATGGTACCTGAGTACGTGCGTACTGAAGCCCATAAGGCAAAGAGCTTTCAACAAGGGTTAAAGCCAGAAATTCAAAGTAGAGTTGTAGCTTTGCAAATCAAGACATATCCCTCTGTAGTTCCGGCTGCTCTAGTAATAGAAAGTGACCAAAATTTAACCGCCAAGGAAATGGGTGATAAAATTTGAGGGTGTTATGGATAAGGCGGACCAAAGAGAATCCAGTCAGACGTTTGAAAAGCGATTTGGAAGAAAAAGGAACAGAAGATTCAGGAGACAGAAGTTTCCCCAGGATAGGCCTAGTGCCACTTCAGTTGCTTCAACTCCAACCAAGTCAGTCAAGTCATTGGTGGATTTTAAGTTGTGTGGCAGAGGACATAGTGGTTAGTGTAAAGGAAATATTCAATGTTTCAAATATGGTCATAAAGGTCATTACGCGTCAGAATACAAACCAGAGAACCCAAGAGTTACTTGTTATAATTATGGTAAGGTTGGGCATATTGCTAGGAATTGTGGGACTGCTACTCAAGGCAGTATTGGAGGTAACGCCTCCCAAGGACCAACATCCAGCACATCTAGAGCAGAACCTTTAAGACGATCAAGAGATCTAATACTCAGGATTCGGATGTAGTCGCAGGTACGCTTTCTCTCAACTCCAAAGTTCTATTTGATTAAGGAGCATCAAAGTCTTTTATATCGAAGGATTGTGTGAATAAAATGGATGTAAAGTTAGAATATTTAACTAAACCCTTGACCATAGAAGTGGCTAATTAGGATAAAGTTTCAGTGAGTCAATTTTGTCTTAAGTATCAACTAGAAATCTTAGGGCATTCCTTTTCATCTGACCAAATACCATTCGAGCTAGGAGAGTTTGATGTGATTCTAGGATTGGATTGGTTGTCTCAACATAAGGCAAATATTGACTGTAAGAAGAAAAAGATTGTTATGTTTACAAAGGATAATGTCAGGGTAAATTACCAAGGACAGAGGCAAGAAAAGAAATTTCTCTCGATACTGAAGGAAAAAAACTGCTAAAACAAGGATGTGAGGCTTACTTAGTCCATATAGTAGACACTGAGAAAGAGGCACCGAATCTGGACAAGATTCCAATAGTAAGGGAATTTCGGACAACTTTCCAGATGAGGTACCAGGATTGCCATCAGATCGAGAGATCTAGATTTTTATTGACCTATTTCCCAGAGCAGAACCAGTTTCAAAGGCTCCGTATAGTATGGCCCCAATAGAGATGAATGAATTAGCTAAGCAACTTCAAGAGTTACTGGATAAGGGAGTGATTAGGCCAAGTGTATCCCTGTGGGGTGCACCAGTGTTGATTGTAAAGAAGAAGGACCGGAGTATGAGGTTGTGTATTGATTATCAGGAGTTAAATAAGTTGACCATCTAGAATAAGTATCCCCTATCCAGGATTGATGTTTTGTTTGACTAGCTTAAGGGAGCGTGCTATTTCTCAAAGATTTATTTAAGATCGGGCTATCATCAGTTGAAGATTAAGCCTGAAGACATACCAAAAACTGCATTCAGAACTAGATATGGACACTGAGTTTTTAGTGATGTCATTTGGATTGACCAATGCACCAGCCGCCTTTATAGATTTAATGAACAGGGTGTATAAGGACTAGTTGAATAAGTTTGTGATTGTATTTATTGATGACATCCTCATCTATTCAAAGAATAAAGAAGACCATGCTGAACACCTGAAGATTTCCCTACAAAGGCTGAGAGAGAAGCAGTTGTACACCAAGTTTTCAAAGTGTGAATTTTGGTTAGATGAAGTTTAGTTTTGGGTCATGTAGTAGTTAAGGATGATATTAAGGTATATCCTGTAAAAATTGAGGCTGTATGCAAGTGGGAACAACCAAAGACCCCGACGGAAGTTAAGAGTTTTCTTGGATTAACAGGTTATTATCGATGATTTGTAAAAGGCTTTGCTAAGATTGTGACTCTATTGACTAAGCTGACTAGGAAGAATGAAAAGTTTGATTGGACTGAGAAATGCGAAGAAAGTTTCCAGGAGTTGAAGAAGAGATTAATGACAGCTTCAATGTTAGCATTTCCAGATGAAACAGGAAATTTGATGATCTATATTGATGTTTCTTTGAAGGGTTTAGGTTATGTGTTGATGCAACATGATAAAGTCATTGCCTACGCATCAAGAAAACTAAAACCTCATGAGCAGAAATATCTGGTGCATGACTTGGAATTGGCAGCGATAGTGTACGCATTGAAGTTGTGGAGACATTACTTGTATGGAGAAAAGTGTGAGATCTACACGGACCATAAGAGTTTGAAGTACATATTCATACAAAAGGATCTAAATATGAGACAAAGGAGATGGTTAGAACTGATTAAGGATTATGATTTCTCCATTAATTACCACCCAGGCAAAGCCAATGTAGTGGCAGATGCCTTGAGCAGAAAGGAAAGATTGAATGTGATTAAGATTGTTGAGGAGTTAGCAAAGGAATTGGAAAATATGGAAATTGAAATTCGAGTACCAGGAGGAAGTAAGGAGCAATTGTATGAGATTACCTTCTAACCAGAGCTAATGGAAAAGATTAAGAGCTATCAGGAAGAGGTCATGAATCAAGGATTAGACATTTTGACTAGAGAAGAAATTTGTACTTAAAAAGACAGCAAAGGTATGTTTAGATTTTCTTCTAGAATATAGATTCCCAATGTGACTGAGCTGACGAATGAGATTCTTTGAGAAGCCCACAATTCTAGGTTTTCTGTCCACCCTGGAAGCACTAAGATAAACCAAGATCTGAATAAGAACTTTTGGTGGCCAGGAATGAAAAAATAGATAGTTGATTGGGTTAGTAAATGTCACACCTTCCAAACGGTATAAGCAGAACATCAAAGGCCAAGTAGATTGTTACAACCCCTAAAGATTCCACAGTGGAAATGGAAAGAAATTGCAATGGATTTTGTAGTAGGATTATCAAGGACCAAATCAAATCAGGATGCTATTTGGGTGATTATTGATAGGTTGACTAAGTCTGCACATTTCCTCCCGATCAACAACAGATATTCTTTGGATAAACTAGTTAAGATGTATTTGGATGAAATTGTGAACAAGCATGGAGTCCATGTTTCAATTGTGTCTGATCGAGATCCAAGATTTAACTCAAGGTTTTGGATGAAATTCCATGAATGTTTGAGAACTAAGTTGAAGATGAGTACTGCCTATCATCCTCAGACAGATGGTCAAAGTGAGAGAACGATTCAGACGATAGAAGATATGTTGAGAGTATGTATTTTGGATTTTAAAGGAAACTGGGATGATCACCTGCCATTAATTGAGTTTTCCTATAATAATAGTTATCATGCCAGTATAGAAATGCCACCCTACGAAGCCTTATATGGATGAAAGTGTAGATCCCCACTTTATTAGGATGAAGTGGGAGAAACGAAGTTCTTAGGTCCTGAGTTAGTTCAGCAAACCAAGGATGCAGTGGTATTGATTCGGAAAAGATTAGAAGCAACTCAGGATAGACAGAGAAAGAATGCAGACTTGCATCGAAAGGACTTGGATATAGAAATAGGATCGTTAGTATTGTTGAAAGTGTCACCTTGGAAAAGATTGGTTAGATTTGGACAGAAAGGCAAGTTGAGTCCTAGGTATATCAGACCGTTTGAGGTATTGAGAAAAGTAAGTAACGTTGCCTATGAGTTAGCGTTGTTGCCGTAGCTGCATCATATCCATAACGTGTTCCACATATCTATGTTAAAGCGACATATCCCTGATTCGAACCAAGTCATTGAGTATGAGACAATCGAGCTTCAGCCAAATTTGTCCTACGTGGAGTGGCCAATCCAGATCCTAGACCGTAAAGAGCGAGTCCTTAGGAGTAAGTCTATTCCTATAGTAAAAGTACTTTGGAGAAATACTCGAGTAGAATAGTCAACTTGCGAGTTAGAGTCAAATATGCTTGAAAAATATCCTCACTTATTTGGTTAATTGAGATTCTAAGGACATAATATTTTTAAGGGGGAAGGTGTGCAAGACATGCCTGTACAATAACATGACTAAGTCAAATTGAAAACTTTAAGTAAGTTGTATTGTAATCTAAGTTTTCATTTTGTATTGCACCACTTAAGTCTGTAAATATGTTCTAGGGCAGACTGGAGTCTTTTTCTGTAAACAGTATGAAGCCTAAAAATTCTATCTGGAAGATGATCAAGAAGATCATGACTCAGAAGAATTATGAAGAAGCTTGGAGTTGAATAAATATGTTTTAGGAAAAAAATTATAAGTCAAGATCTCTACAAGTCACAGATTAAGTGTTATAGAGAAGTCATTCGAGAACTCCAGAATAACTTATCGAAAAGTCTGGAAAGCTACTAGAGAACTCATAGATATCGACAAGCCAATTGAAGGCATGAAGATTGGAGATATCGACAAGTCATTTATTCACTAGAGAACTCTGAGATATCGATAAGTCAAAATTTCACTAGAGATCTCTAAGATATCGATAAGTCAAAATATCACTAGAGGTCTCTGAGATATTAATAAGTCTATTTTTCACTAGAGAACTCAGAGATATCAATAATCCAAAATGAAGACATGAAGATGAGAGATCTCGACAAGCCAAATTCTCCGATAGAGAACTCAGAGACTTCGACAAGTTAAATCAACCACAGAGTGATCAGAGATCTCGATAAGCCAATATACTTATCAAGATGTCAAGTTCTCTATATATCATGCTGGAGATCTCGAGGTAAAACTCAAAGTACAAAGTGCATACCAGTTAAATATCCAAGATTATCAATCAACAAACAATCCAATCAGTTGGATTGACAAGTCTACAAAGCAGCTTGAAGAGTACAAGATCAAAGGCCAAGATAAACTTGAAAAGTAAAGTCACTGGCGTGCAAGATTAGTAAAGATACACTAAGCCAGAAATAGAAAGATTTGGTTATCCAAAAATAGGGTTTAGTACATGCTAATACATGCTGTGTAAAAACCACTGTTTACTGTTCTATAAAGTGAACACTGGATGCTTTGTTTTAAGTGTAACAATTTAGATAAGAAATCTTGTATTCTCTCAAGAAAGAAGCTAAGCTCTTTATCAACAAAGAGCCTAGAAATTTTGTAGCAAGACATTCTTAATTTTAATATAGAATTAAGTGAGTTCTGAAAGATCTGTGTTCACTATTCTTACCTGTTTAAATTCAGTTTTAACACATTTCACTACAAGGTTTTTATTTACTTTGTTCATCACCATAAACACTTCAAGAAAAGCAGAAAAACATAAAAACACATTCACCCCCTCCCCTCTCTGTGTGTATACATTACCTAATAAGTGGTATCAGAGCAAAATCTGAAAGTAAAGAGATTCAAGATCTTGGAAGAATGAATACACAAAAAAATCAGTAGCATCAAAATCCTTACTTTTCGTAAAACTAACTACACTCTATGGAAGAAGAAAATGCTTTTGTTTATCAAAATGGCCCCAATTCATTATACATTTAGATTCTCAAGAATGGGCCTTTCACTCCTATGGTAAGAATAGAGGAATCTACAGATAGAGATATGGTCATTCCATCTCATTCTGCTCCTAAAGACCCTTCAGAATACACTAAGCCTGAGAAAGAAAAAGTCTCCCTAGATAGTGGCTTGCAGCTAATCTTGATTGAATCACTTGATAATATAATGTACAATAACATTGTCAACTGTGATACTGCTAAACAGATCTGGGAGAAGATAGAGATACTTTGTGAAAGAACAGAGGAAGTTAGGTCAAATCAAAGAAGGATACTGATTTCATAGTATGAGGGTTTCATGGCTAAGCCAAAGGAAAGAATTACTGATGTGTTTGAAATGTTTACCAAGATGATTAATGACTTGCAGCTGCATGATAAATATTATGAAGCTGAAGAAGTGAACATGAAGTTTTTGCTCACACTCCATGACCATTTGGAACAGAAAATTTCAGCAATCTGAGAAGGGAGAGACGTGAGCAGATTGAACTTGGAAGTTCTATATGGAATTTTTAAAACATATGAATTGGAAATGATTCAGAGGAAATCATTAAGAGCTGGCCAATGGCATGTTGTAGATGGTTCAAGTGGTCTTATTGTTAATGAAAGCCAAATCTCTAATGATGAGACAAAATTCCAGACTCTAAGTGTCTCAACTAGTGAGCAAAGAAATAATGATTCACAAGAACAAGTCATACTGGAACTAGAAGAAGATGAGTTCTACACCCTGAGTAAACTTGATGAGCTAGATCAATCAATGGCCTATCTGGCAAGAAAGTTATCTAACATTAGAGTAAAGAAGCCAAGATTTTTAGGACAATCTTTCAACAAAGAAAGCAGCTGGAAAGGAAAGGGGGAGTACACACCTGATAGCAAAAATGGCTACAAAACTGTATCTGTTGATAGATCAAAGATAAGTTTCTATAATTGTGATGAGCTATGCCATTTTGCTACAGAATGCAGGAAACCTGAAAAAGCAAAGAAAGACAAAGCTTATCTTGAACTGAAAGCAAAGTATGAAGCTCTTCTGAAGAAACAGCAAAGCAAAGCCTATGTTGTAGAGGGAAAGAGTTGGGATGACTCTGATAATGATGAAGATGAAGAAGTTGGAAATTATGCATTTATGGCCTTGGAGCAAGGATATTCATCCTCATCAAAAACACAGGTACTAACTCTTACCACCATTGATTTAAACGTGAGTCAATATAAAGAAACTGTTGAAAGATGAGCACAGAAATGTTTCACATTCATACAAGTATGGTTGCTGCAAATGAAGAGATTAGCAGACTGACAAAGATAAATGAGAAAATTGAAAATGAGAAACAAGAAACTGAGTTGTTGCTGGTAGAGCTTGAAGCTGTGAAACAAGAAAATGCATATATGAAAAACAAGCTCAAGTGTGCAAATGAGATTGAAGCAGTGTTAATGGAGAAGCTAGAAAAGAATGAAGTCAAATTGAAATCTTTCAGGAATGCATATGAGTTGGTTGGACAATACCATGAGAAGAACAAGCCATGTGCCAATATTGTTATTGGTCTTGATTATAATGCCTTGAACAACAAGAAGAAAGCTATATGTGAAAAAGGAAAAGCAAATAAAAATGAAGATGTTCTAGCTATGCTTAAAAAGGTTTGTCCACCTATGTTCAAAGCATATGAAGTAGACTTTAGTGAAGAAGAGTTGATCATAAATCAAGAAATTGCTGATGAAGACAATGAGAAGAATGCAGAAACAACTCCAACTTCCAATGAAAAGAAGCCTATGGTCAACCAAGATTTCAAGACACCTGTCAAGGAAATGAAAACTGAAGATGCAAGAAAGAAAAAAAAGAATAGAAATGGGAAGATTTAGATAAACAAGAGCAACAATTCTACTTATGTTGCAGATGCTCCAAGGAAGAAATGTGAAAAGTGTGGCTCTATGAATCACCTAAATCACCTTTGTAGAAAGGTTGTAAGCAATCCAGTTGAAGGAGCCTGCAAGTATAATGAAGCCAATGGAAATGATCTCTATTCATTTTATGGTAAGTTTGAATGCATTCCCTGTATCTTAAAAGTAATGAAAAGTTACCACAAGATGAGAGTAGATCTCAAAGAAGTCAATATTGGATCTACAGCTGCAAGGGAAAATTCACAAATATCTATGAATGCTATTCTTTTTGAGACTTCTAACTCTACTTCTGCTAAATCAGTTAACAAGAAGAAAGTACCCAACACTGCCTGGGTTGCTAAATATACTTAAACTCATTATGTACAGGGCAAAATGAAGAAGGTCATTTGGATTATAGATAATGGATGCTCCAGGCATATGAAATGTGATAAAGCCTTGTTATCACAATTTGAGGAGAAGACTGGCCCTTTGGTGACCTTTGGAGACAACAACAAAGGATTCACAATGGGATATGGAAAAATTGTTTCTGGAAATGTTGTCATTGATGATGTAGCATTGGTAGCTGGTCTTGAAGTAAATCTTCTCAGTGTCAGCCAGTTTACAGACAAAGGTTTTAAAGTTCTATTTGACAAAGAAGAATGTATCTTTATCAGGAAGAAAACCAATGAAGTTGCTCTAAAAGGAGCAAGGAAAGGAAGCTTGTTTGTTGCAGACTTGGACTTATCAAATGAGGATGGAATTTGTTGCTTCTACACCAAGGCATCCTTAGAGCATATTAAGTTATGGCATAAGAAACTCTCATATCTAAACTACAAGGAAATCAACACTATGGTCAAGAAAGAGTTGGTAAGAGACATGCCAAAGTTAGAGTTTTCTCAAATTGAAGTCTCTGAAGCCTATCAGAAAGGAAAAATGAAAAGATCAAGTCACAAGTCAAAAACTGTGAATTCCATAAAGGCACCAATTGAAACTTATTCACATGGACTTGTTTGGGCCAGTGAATGTCTTATCAATTTCAAGAAACAAATATGCACTTATGATGGTGGATGATTTCTCAAGATATATTTAGGTAGAATTTATGCACTCTAAAGATTAGACTCCACTCATCATAATTGAACACATAAAGAAGATAGAAAAATAGGCTGAAGATCAAAACTGTGTAAATAGATTGAGAAGTGATAACGGGATAGAATTCAGAAATGCAACATTGAGTGGATTTTGCAAAAATAAAGGCATTGTTCAGGAATTCTTTGCTGCTAGAACACCTCAGTAAAATGGGGTAGATGAGAGAAAGAATAGAACGTTAGTAGAACCTGCAAGAACCATGCTGCAAGATGCCAATCTGCCAACTAGTTTTTGGGAAGAAGCTGTTAATACTGCATGCTACACTCAAAACAGATATCTCAGTAACAAGATACAAGGAAAATCACCTTACTCAAACATGTCTAAGAGAAAGCCTACTGTAAAGCATCTTCATGTGTTTGGAAGCAAGTATTCCATTTTAAAAGACAACTCTGAATATATGGGAAAATTTAACTTAAAGGTTTTTGAAGCAATTTTTTTGGGATATTCATTGGAGAGAACCGCCTACAAGGTCTATGTAATTGATCAAAAGAAAATCATGGAAAGCACAAATGTGACTTTTATTGATGAAAAATGTCCAGGCTTGGAATGCGTTGATGAAAATGAAGCTGAAGCCCTTATATTTGAAAATCTCAACATTAACAGTGACTCTAATAAAGAGGCTGAAGTCATTACACAACAGATGATGAATGAAGAGACTACTGAACAAGAAAATCATGGAAATGGAAGCTCATCACATACACCTAAATTTGATAGCACAAACTCAGGGGGAGAAAGAGAAGAAGGATCTACTAGTCATATCAATAATGAAGAAAATGATGAAGGAACCAGTCAACAAACTTACACTAGAAAATGGGATAGGAGTCACAGTCCAAATGTAATAATTGGTGATCCAAATGCTGGTGTAAGGACTAGAAGTGCAACTGCTAATGAGTGCCTACATGCATTCTTTCCGTCTCAAGTAGAGCCTAAGAAAACTGAAGAAGCTCTAATGGATGCTGATTGGATATCTGCCATGCAAGAAGAGCTTAATCAGTTTAAAAGAAACAAAGTTTGGGATTTAGTTCCTGCATCAAAGAACAGAAGTGTAATTGGAACAAAATGGGTGTTCAGGAACAAGATGGATGAAAATGGTATAGTTACCAGAAACAAGGCAAGGTTGGTTACAAAAGGCTATTCAGAGGAATAAGGAATTGATTATGATGAAACCTTTACTCCAGTTCTAAGATTTGAAGCAATACGGATTTTTCTAGCATTTGCTGCACATTCAAATTTTAAAGTGTATCAAATGGATGTCAAGAGTGCCTTCCTAAATGGTGAATTAGAAGAAGAAGTTTATGTGCAACAACCACCTGGCTTTGAAGACCCAGAATTTCCAAATTTTGTGTACAAGCTACTCAAGGCTCTATATGGACTAAAGCAGGAACCTAGAGCTTGATATGATATATAGTCAGAATTCTTAATTAAACATGGTTTTACCAAGAGGTACCATAGACAAGACTCTCTTCTACAAGAAGCATGGTGATGATCTGATCCTAGTACAGATCTATGTGGATGATATTATCTTTGGTTCTACTAATGAAAAGTTATGCAGAGTGAATATTAAATGAGTATGATGGGGGAATTAAGTTACTTTCTTGGACTCCAAGTCAGTCAAAGAAGTGATGGGATCTTCATCAGCCAAACTAAGTATGTTAAAGATTTATTGAAAAAATTTGGTATGGTTGATTGTTCACCTGCTTCTACACCTATGTCTACAGCAATAAAGTTGGATGAAGAGAAAAAGGGAAATAGTGTAGATATTTCAAGTTATTGAGGAATGATTGGATCATTACTTTATTTAACTGCAAGTAGACCAAAAATCATGTTTGCAACATATCTGTGTGCAAGATTTCAAGCCAATCCAAAATAATCACATTTGATGGCTGTGAAGACGATTTTTCGATACTTGAAGGGAACTCCAAACTTGGGATTATGGTATTCTAAGGGAACTGGTTTTGAAGTTGTTGGATACACAGATGTGGATTTTGCTGGCTGCAGGGTTGACAGAAAGAGTACTAGTGGAAGCTGTCAGTTTCTAGGATAGAGACTTGTATCCTGGTATAGCAAGAAACAACAATCTGTGTCAACTTCCACAACTGAGGAAGAATACATAGCTGCTGGAAATTGTTGTGCTCTAGTGCTTTGGATTAGAATTCAGCTAATGGACTATGGCCTAGTGTTACACAAAATTTCAATTATGTGTGACAATACTAGTGCTATATATATTGTGGATAATCCAGTTAATCATTCTAGAACAAAGCACATTGATGTAAGGTACCATTTTATAAGAGAACATGCTAATAATTAGCTAACATTTTTACTAAACCTTTGGATGAAGCAACTTTCACTAGACTTGTAGGTGAAATTGGAATGCTTAATTCTTCATCCTAAGGAAAGAAGTCAGCTAATATGTTGCAGCAGATTAATTTCTAGTAAATCAAAATTAATTTGATTTAATTAAAAATTAAATGAAATATGGATCATAAATATTTCAGAAATCTTTGCATATTTATTTTTCAAAATTCAAAATTCAGCTTGGAATTTTTCAATTCTAAGAAAACTATCTAACCGTTGATTTATATTTTCAATATGTGAAATTAACACAAGGCAGACTCAAAGTGATCAAAAGTATATTGAGAACTTAGTTCTCGATAAGTCTAATTGAATTATCGATAAGTCATTTTAAGACTTCTCGAGTGAGTTCTCGATAAGTAATTTTCCTGACTTCTCGAGTGACTACCCGATATGCTTTATTATGACTTTTCGATAAGTCATTGTAGAGTTCTCTAATAGTGTTAACTCACAAAGTTCTCCACAAGTATAATTTGTAGACTTAAAAATAATTCAGAACTGAAATAATTTAATCCAATAGATTATTTTGGTAAAATACTTTTGGAAAAATTATTATGATTTTATTTTGATTTATTCAAATGAAAATTGGAAACAATTTAGTCCATTTTGGACAAACGGGGTATTTATTTGACATCTCGATTAGTTTATTTTCATTTCTCTACAAGAATAATTAAACTAACTTATCGATATGTTTTTCACTTTTCAAAATGACTTCTCGAT
Source organism: Apium graveolens (assembly GCF_009905375.1). NCBI lineage: Eukaryota > Viridiplantae > Streptophyta > Magnoliopsida > Apiales > Apiaceae > Apium > Apium graveolens. The sequence continues at coordinate 73,257,745 of NC_133657.1, read as the reverse complement.
AGAAAAATACCAAACGTCTATTTTTGAGTTCTCAACAAGTCATTTGCTTTTACTATAAATACCCAGACATCTCGATACACATATACTTATGCCCTCGAGAACTCTGAGTGACCTAGCTTTTTCAACTCAAAACCAATTTCTCTCTTGTTTCAAATCTTTTCTCTCTAATTTCTTTTACCCAATAATCTTCATACTCATTACAATGGCAGCAAACATTATTGTACCCTTCAACCCAAAGGAGACCAACTTCCTTGCATTCTTAGATGATAATCAAGCTCCTAAAGCTTTCAAAAGCTTTGTCAAGTTCTTATCTAAAACCTACTTTGTTGGAGCTCTTACAGCTAACCCAGTTCTTTATCTGGATGTATTGGGTGATGATAAATGGCATTTTATACCACTTAGAACGTCTTATAATGGCTTGAATTGATGTCTTGAAATCAAGTATTTTGTGTATTTGATGCATTTTTCTAGTGTTTGTGCATTTCAGGGTATTAGTTGCATTTGTGGAGAGATTTCATCAGGAATAGGCCTAAGTATGTGCTTGGCATTGCAAGTGGGAAGTTAGGAGCAGAACGTAGCAGAAAATAGGAGAATTAAAGTGAGGATTGTTGTGCGGCCGCTCAGGGTCGTGAATTCCAGTGAGGTGTTGGGCGCCCGCTCAGGATTGCTGTGCGGCCGCTCAGGGTCGTGAATTAAAATCCTGATTTTTAGAGTTCTATTCCTGTTGAACTTCCGACTTCTGAGATAGCTGGGACTTGTGGGGCTCCTATATAAGTAGTTTTCAGAGACGTTTCACGGGTGTTGAATCGTGGTATCAATCGAGGAACAAGGAGATAAGGAAGAAGACCGTTTTAGCACATCGCAACGAAGAAGAGGAAGCATAGTTTTCTTGTGATTCTTTTATTCGTTGTATCAGTGGATGCTAGTTTTCTTTACTTTGAACCTTATTACTCTTGTGACGCACTCTGGTTTTAATAAGTATTTTTATTAGTTATTCTCGTGTGTTATTATCATGTTTTCATATGAACCCATGGTGACGATGAGTTCAATCATGGGCTAATCGTGATCATGGGGTCGTAAAGAATTTACTATGGAATTCTTTAGTTAGTTGTTTAATACCTTAGTGTGTGATGATTGTACGATATCTAGTATTGGTTGTGCTTATTCGCCTTATGTACGTCGCGAACATATAAGATAGTCTGTTAATCTCTTGTGAAGCGACGGTGGATCTTGAGATTTAGAACTCTCCATGCTAGCATAGGTTCATGTATGTGTATGCATGATTAGTGGGTAACTCTAACCGTTTTACTTGCCCTGTATAATCATAAGGAATAACTTGTGCTTAAATTGTTATGTTGTCAAATTCTGTAGACATATAGGGTCTCAACATAATTGATGACTATTCAACTTCTATCTTAATTGTGGATGTTTGGTAGAATGGTATTAGTACAATGAAAGTTGGCTTTTATCAGTTTCGTGTTGTTTGATTAATATCATCACCGTTACATGCTAAGGGTAATAACAATAACTATTGAAGGAAGTAGTAATGAAGTTATGATCTCATGTGTGTTTAATATTATTAATTTAAGTGTCAATTAAGTGTTTAATTCTCGTAGTTAGTTATAGTTAATACTTAGTTAATCAAATCTACGTGTTATTGTCTTGACATTGAGAAGTAATCATACATTGGTGAGTAAGTGTTAATTGAACATAATTAGTCTGAGTCTCTGTGGGAACAAACTAGAAAGTATTCTATATTACTTGCGAACGTGTATACTTGCGTGTATTATTAGCGCGTGTTTTCCGCCCAAACAGGTGATTTTTGGAACACAACTGTAGCTAGGACAGTTGTGCATGAAGACCAATCTTGAAGCCTAGTTTTTAACTATCAAATCAAAGGAAAACATGTTGAGATAACTGAAGCTGATATGAACACGGCCTTGAATATTCCAACTGACAAGATAGTGGGGATCCCAACTCAGGATGAGTTGTATGAATTCTTGGACTTAATTAACTACTCTGAGAAAATTAACTTGGCCAGCTTGAACAAGAAAAATCTGAAAAGGGAGTGATCCTTTTTGTTTGACTCTGTGATAAGAGCTTTCACTTGCAGGAAATCAGGATTTGACAACATTTCTAGTGTTGTTTAGAAGCTTGTCTACTCAATGGCTCACAACAAACAAATCAATGTAGGACACTACATTCTAGAGGAATTGATCACAAGGCTCATTATGCCATTCACTTCAAGAGGTAAAGAAATTTTCCTTCCTAGATTAATTATGTCTGCTTTAAATTATAAGGTAAATGACATACATATGCTTGAAGGTATAGATAGGTCAATAATAGGCAACTATAAGCAAGTGTCCAAAATTCTATTTGGATCACTTACTACTAAGAATAAGGTACAGATGGGTCTTAAGTTAACACCTTTCATGATTGAAAGATTTAAGACCTATCCTTAAACTAACTAGAAAGTATTCTATATTACTTGCGAACGCGTATACTTGTGTGTATTATTAGCGCGTGTTTTCTGCCCTAACAAGTTTTTGGTGCCGCTGCCCGGGACTCGGCGTATTTGTTTAGTTTATGTACTTACCATCAGTGGTAGTTAGGACTCATTGATTAAGACGTGTTACTTAGTGTTTCCGGTTGTGTTTCAGGTACTTTAACGAGCGTTTATGTAAACATGTTCTCGTACTCGCAAGAGGACTTTTGATACGGCTGAGGAGACAGACTCAGTTCTTGATATTCCGGAGAAGATAGATTTTGAAGATTCGGATAAAGAGGGTGAGCAAAAAGAACCAGTAATCATGGGTGATCGTATAGTTCCAGCATATCCAGCTCTTATGGACTTTTCTCAGCCTAAAATTGATGACATTCAGTCAAGCATCCTTCATCCGGCTATTCAGGCTAACACTTTTGAAATCAAGCCGGGCACTATTCAGATGGTGCAGAATTCTGTTTCTTTCGGAGGTGCTGCGACTGAAGACCCCAACATGCACATCAGGAATTTTGTCGAGATCTGTAGTACTTTCAAATATAATGGTGTGACTGATGAGGCTATCAAGTTGAGGCTTTTCCCATTCTCTCTAAGGGATAAAGCTAAGGACTGGTTACATTCTGAACCAGCTAGGTCCATCACTACTTGGCAAGATCTTGCGCAAAAGTTTCTGGTAAAGTTCTATCCAATGGAAAAGACTGCAGCTATGAGGAGTGCTCTTACTCAGTTTGCGCAGCAACCAACAGAAATCATGTGCAAAGCTTGGGAGCGCTACAAGGAGATGTTGAGAAAGTGTCCACATCATGGTATGCCTGACTGGATGGTGATCACTGGTTTCTATAATGGTTTATGGGCCCAATCTCGGCCCATGCTCGATGCAGCAGCTGGAGGCGCCCTGTGGGCCAAAAGCTATACTGAGGCTTATAATCTTATTGAAACTATGGATGCAAATGAGCATCAAAACCCAACTCAAAGGATGATGCCTGGGAAGGTAGCAGGTATTCTGGAAGTTGATGCAGCTACAGCTATTGCAGCGCAGCTCCAAGCGCTGTGTTTGAAAGTCGATTCTTCAGCCACCTATGGAGTCAATCAGATAGCTATGGTCTATGAGCTTTGTGCAGGTTCTCATGCTTCGGATCAGTGTTCTCTTGTTATTGGATCTGTTCAGTATGTGAATAATTATCAGAGACCGCAGCTGTCTGTGCCAGCTACCTATCATCCTAACAACAGAAATCATCCCAATTTCAGTTGGAGCAATAATCAGAATGCTATTCAGCAACCATATCAGCAAGGCGTAAGTAAATAGTTTAATCCACCTGGATTCCAACAACCACAACATTATGCTCAAAGGCAATCATACCCTCAACAAGGAGGTGCTGCTCCACCTTCTAGTGCTGATTTCGAGGAACTCAAGCTATTGTGCAAAAGTTAGGCTGTTTCTTTCAAGACCTTGGAAAATCAAATCGGTCAAATAGCCAATGCAGTGCTCAATCGTCAACCTGGCACACTTCCCAGTGATACTGAAGTGCCAGGCAGGAAGGAAGCTAAAGAGCAAGTCAAGGCTATTACCTTAAGGTCTGGAAAAGTTACTGATGCTTAAAAAGCAAAAGACAGAGAAGCTGAAGTTGGTGATGAAGAAGAGAAGCAAAAGGAGAAAGCGGCGGAACCAAGGAAGACTACTGTTGAACACACTCTACCTGAGGGTAATACAGGGGAGAAACAGCTCTATCCTCCACCACCTTTCCCTAAGAGATTGCCACAACAAAAGCTGGATAAGCAGTTCGGTAAGTTTCTGGATGTGTTCAAGAAACTTCACATCAACATACCTTTCGCTGAGGCTCTGGAGCAAATGCCTAGTTATGCGAAATTCATGAAGAGTATTCTTTCAAGCAAGGTGAAACTGGATAACCTTGAGACCGTTGCTCTATCGGAAGAGTGTAGTGTTGTGCTACAACAAAAATTACCTCCGAAGCTTAAAGATCCAGGTAGCTTCACCATTCCTTGCACCATTGGCAAGTTGTCTTTTGACAAATGCATGTGCGATTTGGGAGCAAGCATCAATCTGATGACGTTGTCTATCTTCAAAAAGTTGAATTTGCCTGATCCAAAACCCACCTACATGTCTTTACAATTGGCTAATCGTTCTATTTTATATCCACGAGGCATAGTGGAAGACGTGTTAGTAACGGTGGATAAGCTCTTCTTCCCTGCAGACTTTGTCATTTTGGATTTTGAGGAAGATAAGAAGATCCCTATAATCTTGGGAAGACCTTTCTTAGCTACAGGCCGTACCTTGATAGATGTGTAGAAAGGTAAACTTACTATGAGGGTGCAGGATCAGGACGTGACATTCAATATATTCAAAGTGATGAAATTCCCTACAGAAGACGAGGAGTGCTTAAAGGTGGATTTGAGATACTCTGCGGTAACTTCAGAACTTAATCATATGCTAATGTCTGATGCATTAGAGAAAGCCTTAGTGGGGGAGTTTGACAGTGATGATGAGGATGGCAATGAGCAACTACAATATCTAAATGCTTCTCCTTGGATGCAAAAGCTAGACATGCTATATGAATCTCTTGGTACTTCTGATCTCAAGAATGCTGAAGGAATGCTCAAACCATCTGTTGAGGAAGCACCTACTTTGGAGCTTAAACCATTGCCTGAACACTTGAGGTATGCTTTCTTAGGTGATGCACCTACTTTACCTGTTATTATTGCATCTGACCTTTCAGGTAGTGAGGAGGACAAGCTCCTGAGGATCTTGAGAGCATTCAAATCGGCTATCGGATGGACTATAGCAGATATCAAAGAGATCAACCCTTCGTACTGCATACATAAAATTCTGCTAGAGGAAGGTAGTAAGCCAACTGTTGAGCAACAGTGACGACTTAATCCTATCATGAAAGAAGTAGTGAAGAAAGAAATTCTGAAGTGGCTGGATGCAAGAATCATATATCCTATTTCTGACAGTTCTTGGGTGAGCCCCGTGCAATGTGTACCAAAGAAAGGAGGTATAACTATGGTAGCAAATGAGAAGAACGAGCTCATCCCCACTCAAACAGTCACAGGATGGAGGGTATGCATCGATTATAGAAAGTTGAATAACGCCACGAGAAAAGATCACTTCCCTCTTCCATTTATTGATCAGATGCTTGACATGTTGGCCGGTCATGAGTATTATTGTCTTCTGGATGGCTATTCGGGGTATAATCAGATTTGCATTGCACCAGAAGATGAAGAAAAGACTACCTTCACTTGTCCATTTGGCACATTTACTTTTCGTAGAGTTTCGTTTGGCTTATGTGGCGCACTTGCCACTTTTCAGAGATGTATGATGGCTATATTCTCTGATATGATTGGAAATAATGTCGAAGTGTTCATGGACGACTTCTCCGTCTTTGGACATTCGTATGATGAATGTTTGAATAATCTTCCTGCGCTGCTCAAAAGGTGTGTGGAAACTAATTTGGTGCTGAATGGGGAAAAATGTCACTTTATGGTGTGTGAAGGCATTATTCTTGGGCATAAAGTCTCTAGCACGGGTCTTGAGGTGGACAAAGCCAAGGTGGGAGTCATTGAAAATCTTCCACCACCTATTTCTGTGAAAGGAATCCGTAGTTTTCTTGGTCATGAGGGTTTTTATCGGTGTTTCATCAAGGACTTCTCGAAGATATCTAAGCCGTTATGCAACTTGCTCGAGAAGCATGTGCCTTTCAAATTTGATGATGAATGTTTGACGGCATTCGAGACTCTCAAGAAGAGTTTGATAACTGCACCAGTTATTACGGTGCCTGATTAGACAGAACCTTTTGAGATGATGTGTGATGCGAGTGATTATGCGGTGGGAGCAGTTCTTGGGCAGCGCAAGAATAATCTTTTTCATGTGGTCTACTATGCTAGTAAGACTCTAAATGGAGCTCAAATGAACTACACCACTACTGAGAAGGAGCTCTTGGCTATAGTCTTTGGTTTCGAAAAATTTCGATCTTATCTGCTTGGGACAAAGGTGACAGTATTCACTGATCATGCTGCCATTCACTATTTGGTTTCCAAGAAGGATTCGAAGCCTAGACTTATTCGTTGGGTGCTCTGACTACATGAATTTGAGTTAGAGATCAAGGATCGAAAAGGTACTGAGAATCAAGTAGCTGACCATCTCTCTAGATTGGAGAATCCCGATTCTACTTCACATGATAAGACATTGATCAACGAATCTTTTCCGGATGAGCAAGTGTTCACAGTTCAGGAGGAAGAGCCATGGTTCGCAGATATTGTGAACTATCTTTTCAGCAATATAATGCCTCCTAATACGAATACAGCTCAAAAGAAGAAGTTTCTGCATGAGGTGAAGTGGTACATGTGGGATGAACCATATTTGTTTAGACAAGAAGCTGACCAGATCATCAGGAGATGTATCCCATTCTGTGAGACGGAGGGGTTATTACGAGACTGCCATTCCACAGTTTATGGTGGACATTATGGTGGTGAAAAGACAGCAGCTCGTATTTTGCAAGCAAGTTTTTTCTGGCCTACTTTGTTTAAGGATGCTTATTAGTTCGTTTTAAGGTGTGATCGTTGCAAAAGAGTGGGGAATCTTACGAGGAAGGATGAGATGCCATTGAATGTGATGCTTGAAGTCGAGGTCTTTGATGTTTGGGGAATCGATTTCATGGGAACATTCATTTCATCCTGTAATATTCAGTACATCTTGCTGGCAGTCGATTATGTCTCAAAATGGGTAGAATTCAAGGCTCTACCGACGAATGATGCAAAGGTAGTGTTGAATTTTCTTCATAATCAGATTTTCACAAGGTTTGGAATGCCACGAGTAATCATAAGTGATGAGGGGTCACATTTCTGCAACCGTAAGTTCACTTCTATGATGCAGCGCTACAATGTGAATCATCGTGTTGCTACTGCCTATCATCCGCAAATGAATGGTCAACCGGAAGTGTCTAATAGAGAGATCAAGCGTATTCTAGAGAAAGTTGTTTGTCTGTCAAGGAAGGATTGGTCTTTAAAGCTCGATGAAGCTGTTTGGGCTTATAGAACATCATACAAGACTCCACTTGGGATGTCCCCGTTTCAACTTGTTTATGGTAAGGGATGTCATTTACCTGCGGAGCTTGAGCATAAGGCTTATTGGGCATTGAAGAAGTTGAACCTTGATCTAGATGCAGCTGGGAAGAAGCGAATGTTTTAGTTAAATGAACTTGATGAATTTTGACTCCAAGCTTACGAGAATAACAAAATGTACAAGGAAAAAGTGAAAAGGTGGCACGACAGGAAGCTATATCCTAAGTCATTTGTGCCGGGGCAGCAAGTTCTTTTATTCAACTCTCGTCTCTGACTTTTTCCTGGAAAGTTGAAATCAAGGTGGTCTGGACCTTTTATTGTCAAAACTGTGTTTCCACATGGAGCGGTGGAGATTTTTGAGATTGATTCGGGCCAAGCATTCAAGGTTAATGGATAGCATTTGAAGCATTACTATGGGGACACGGCAAACCAGGAAGTGGTTAGTGCCGTTTTATTGTCAACTTGAGCAAGGTAGTCTACGTCAAGCTAATGACCTAAAAGAAGCGCTCCTTGGGAGGCAACCCAAGATTTGTTATTATAGGAACCCTTAGGAGTTAGTAACCTATCCAAAAACACAAAAAAAATCAGAAAAAAGGGCAATAAATTTTTTTTCCAAACACCCTCCGGGCGCCCGCTCAGCTCTGCTGGGCAGCTGCTCAGGATGCTGGGCGCCCGCGCAGCTTTGCTGAGCGGCCGCTCAGCCCCGAATGTCTGAAATTTTTTTTTTAGCATTATAAAAATTCAAAAAAATCAGGAAAACCAAAAATAAAAACACAAACCCACAACCCACGAATTCTTTTCCCATTAACCCACGTTTTTTCCCTCAAACCCCACTCCTAATCAAATTCTAACCCTAATCCCTACCCTATATATACATACAACTCCTCCATATACTCTTCCATATACTTTCAACCTTAAAACTCTCTCCCATATTCAAAAACACAACTCTTAAACACTTTTTCTCAGTTTCAATGGCACCCAAGAGATCCCGGACTATTGATAGCAGCAACACTGTGCCTACTGCTGATTCTTCGAGGGGTACTGCTGCGAGACCTCGTTTGTTTGATAGGGTTGCTGAGGAGGAGTATACTAGGCTTCTGGCTAAGCCGATTTTGAAGGAGAGGGGATTCTTATCATCAGGGAGGGATGGTGAGTTGTTACCGATGATTGCTGAAAAGGGGTGGATTTCTTTTTGTGAGTCTCCAGAGGCGGTTTTGATGAGCGTGGTTCGCGAGTTTTATGCGAACGCAAAGGCTGAAAAGAATGGGTTTACTGTTGTTCGTGGACTTACAGTGGATTATCATCCTGTGGCGATTCGCCGTATGATTGGGCAGCGATAGAGGAAGCCCACGGAGGAGAATTGGAATGAGAAGCCCTCCGAGGAGTTTGATTTGGATTTTGATTTGTGGTACTCTCGGTCAGCCAGGCACGGTTTGGAAGTTCAGGATGGGAATTAACGAGTATCGTTCTTTTCCGGCGATTGAGATGAATAGGTATGCCCGTGCATGGAATGCCTTTATTTGTGCTAATATTCTGCCTACTTCACATGCACATGAGGTTACAGTTGAGCGAGCAAGGTTGTTATGGGGTATTTTGAATGAGGAGTATTATGTGGACCTTGGTGAGTTCATCTACCAATGAATTTTGAAGTTTTTGAGGGGAGCGAAGCACATGAACATCCCTTATGCATCTACTGTCATGAAGCTATGCCGAGCAGTGGGAGTTCATTGGAATTCATTGCTAATTGTGGCTAGGCATCAAATGGCTAGTAGCCGGTTCGTATTTTTATGCGAGTAGTCTAGGGTTGAGCAAGATCGAGCGAAACGCACTTGCTCAGAAATTTAAAAAAAAAAGAGAATAGAAAAAAGAAAAAAAAGAAAAAAAAAAAGAAAAGAAAAAAAAAGAGTTAATGCATAATTGATCACGAGTGGGCTCTTTGGTATTCAAGTTATTAAGTTCTTAGGAGACTTTGTGCCTAGTGACCTAAGGCTTTTATAGTCTGGGATCCGATAACCTAACGCTCGCTAAATGGATGCCATTGCATAAGTCTATTGTGGACCTCACTCATTGCATGGTCAAATAAGCATTTGTTGTTGTGTTGAATAAAAGCATGATTCCGTAATAAGCTCCAGTAATCTTGAAGTGTTTAAGTCATTTTGTGCCTAGAATTTATTCTTCGTATAATCATGTGATTGCCTTGAGGAGTAGTCGAGTTATGATAATTGATCTAGTTCCGAAGCATATCTGTTAAGCATCCGCACACACCATGTTTCTGGGTGTATGTTAGTTTGCATGATTTGATTGATCTTTAGTCACCTAATTGCATTTGTTGAGATGTCGTTAATTGGTTGGTTTAGTCGTAGTGAGGGGGATCGCTACATTTCATATAGATTGCATTCATGCATGTTTTTGTTTTGTTTTTGAGTCTGTGACACTTGAGGACAAGCATCGATTTAAGTTTAGGGTTTGATAAGTGGCATTTTATACCACTTAGAACGTCTTATAATGGCTTGAATTGATGTCTTGAAATCAAGTATTTTGTGTATTTGATGCGTTTTTCTAGTGTTTGTGCATTTCAAGGTATTACTTGCATTTGTGGAGAGATTTCATCAAGAATAGGCCTAAGTATGTGCTTGGCATTGTAAGTGGGAAGTTAGGAGCAGAACGTAGCAGAAAACAGGAGAAAAATAATAAATTTTCCAGTGAGGTGTTGGGCGCCCGCTCAGGATTGGTGGGCGGCCGCTGAGGGTCGTGAATTAAAATCCTGATTTTTAGAGTTCTATTCATGTTGAACTTCCGACTTCTGAGATAGCTGGGACTTGTGGGGCTCCTATATAAGTAGTTTTCAGACACTTTTCACGGTGTTGAATAGTGGTATCAATCGAGGAGCAAGGAGATAAGGAAGAAGACCATTTTAGCACATCACAACGAAGAAGAGGAAGCATAGTTTTCTTGTGATTCTTTTATTCGTTGTATCAGTGGATGCTTGTTTTCTTTACTTTGAACCTTATTACTCTTGTGACGTACTCTGGTTTTAATAAGTATTTTTATTAGTTATTCTCGTGTGTTATTATCATGTTTTCATATGAACCCATGGTGACGATGAGTTCAATTATGGGCTAATCGTGATCATGGGGTCGTAACGGATTTTGTTACGACCGGCATTTTATGTAATATTATTTGTGGATTGAGTATAATATTAAAGTCAAATGAAAATATATTCAATGATTGTACGCTAGTGTGAGTAAAAATTTCTGTATTATAAATTTGCTTTGTGTAGTATATGATTTTTCAAGGCAAGAGTTTATTTAATTTCTTTATTTTTGATTTATAAGGAATATTCTAAGCTTTGGAAAAATTTTCTTTTAAAAAGGTATTTTGTTCACAAATTTTGAAAATGATTTTAAAAAGTCTCTAAAAATCCAAGTTATTTTATGGTATAAATTTTATAATTTTTGAACTTGTATTTTATTTTATAAAAATAAATCTTTACAAATTTTATTTGTTATAATTAGAAAATTACATAGCTATCCTTGCATGCAAATACTCTTCCATTTAACTAAGGGGCAAGGAAGAGATTTCCAACCCCACTCACTTTCAATCTACTAACCAAGTTACCACTTTGTCCTTGCATGCAAATCTACCTAGTTTTAGCTAGAAGGATACTTGTGTAATTTCTTAAATCCACTCACTTGGGGTCAAATCAAAAGCATAAAAACCAAACAAATATGATTACCACTTCATTTTTCACTCCACCATTCCACACCTCCCTCCTTCTTCCTCCCCTCCTCTCGGCTCTCCCCTCTCACTCTCGGCTTTTAGCCAAAAACCACCCCTCCCCATTTTTTTCATTTCTCCACCAAGCTTTTACTCTTTATACAATTAAATGTTATCTCCCATTCCATGATCATTCATATTTCAAAGAGTTTTGAGTAGAAAGTTTAAGTTTAAGGGTTGCATGTAAAGGTTTTAGTGAAACTCAAAATACAATCTTGATTCTTATGGATTTAAGGTTGTTTTTGAGAGGACTACAATGAATGGATAAGTGCCAAGTCAGGAGAAGGAAACTCTTGATGATTTAATGGCCATTTCCATCCATTTCATTCGGCCATGACCATATGGGAGCCGAATGAATGGTCCTTGAAATCATTCTTGATGTTTTGATCAATTTTTGCATGTTTATGTGATAATGACTTGAATTTTGTGGTGAAAATTTGATAAAACTCCTTGCATGCTAAGTGATCATCTAGGTATATCTTATGCTAGGCTTGCATGTCAATTTTATGATAGAACATATGTAGAAAATATGTTGTTTTGGTTTGAAAAACCCGAAGGCATGCATGCATGAGGATTTCTCTTAGAATGTTGTAAGATTTTGATCATTTGGAAAGATTTTGTTAGTAAGCCTTAATTTCAGTAGGTATAATGTGCTAATATTGATTTATGCTTCTTGTTGCATGGTAATAATTCGTGATTATCTTTTATAAAAATGCATACCTTGTTGTTTCAAAAGCATGAAGATTTGTGATTTATAAAGTGTAGATTCTCTTGTTTTGCCATAATTGTACTTAAGGCAAGGATGATCTCACCAAGTTTATTTTGAGAATAAGGGAGTTAGTTCAGTAGATTATCATGTATAAGTCTTGGTTTAAGTATTGAGTTGTTGTTAGTTGAGTTTGTCAAGTCAAAACCTTGGAAAATGAGAGTTATAGTTTCTGCAGAAAAATCAGTATAGCACCCTAAGATTTAGAGTGAGTTTTGACCATGTCATTGGTGTGCACTTTGAGACCCAAGATACCAGAAGTTAGTATTGGGAGTATATAATAGGTTTTAGGAGTTGGTTGGAGGTTTGCATGTCATTTGGTTAGGTGCACAAGTAGAATCACAAAATCTGTCCAGCAGGGGACAGTTTTGTTGCAACTTAGAAATAGGGAGATTTGACCATGTCATGGGTAGGCCCTCATTAGGCCCAATTGGGCCTTAGTTAGAAGGTATGTCAGAGAAGTTTTTCCAACCATAGTTCATAGGATATGAGCTAGAACCATGTGTCACAAGTTAATTCAAGTCAGGGCATTTTCTGCCCAGAAAAACAGGGGAACCTTGGACTTTTAGCTTAGGCCCAAGAAGGCCCAAGCCAGGCCCTTGAGCCACATCAAGTTTGTGAGATGCCCTTAGGTCAGGAGAGTCTTGTGTAAAAGTTTTGAAGGAAAACTTGTAGTTTAAGAGTGTCTAATGTACTGAAGAAACCATAGTTGTCATTCTGAAATTTGCACCAGTGAGCACTATGACTTATCACATAGTTTTAGAATGCTTAGAAGTGAGTACTAGGTCGACCACCATAGTTGTAAGATAATATAAGGTCAGTAGAGCAAAAGGCACAAGTGAGGGTCAATAGGTTTTGGATAATTTAGGAAAGGCACATCGAGTTAGGAAGCCGAAATTAGAAGACCTTGTCTAGTTTAGCGACCAAGTGACTTAAGTTGTGAGTCGAGATCATCCAAGCCTAGTGCTGCATTATGGTATATATGGTGTTATTTGGTGTTAATATATGATATATGAATATGTGGCTATGTGTGTGCAATTGTAATTTAAAAGTGAATATAAATTAAGTGCATATAGGCCTAAGTGCCATCCGTGTTTAATTTCGAGTTGTAAATAGGTTAAGTTGGTGAGAATATATTATAATGAGGATTATTATTTATGTAGGATCTCGAGACGAGGGAAAACTTGCCATAAAAGTCGAGTGAAGCTCCAGTTGTTGCTCCTACCAGTCAGACCAGACCAGCCTATCTCAAGGCAAGTGATTCAACTTGACCTTCGTATTTACTATAATCAGTTCATATATATATCGATGCAACTATCCTGAGTCATTTTGATATATTTAAATCAAGCATATCTTTTGTTTATCTTTGAGTTACATAGAGATGCCATGAACTCTCGAGTACGTATTGCAAGAAGTTCAAAAGTCTTTCATGATAGTTTAATGCCATGGTAAAATGAAGAGTTGATATATTACTTGATGGATCCTCTTGATTAACATGTTGATGTTCCCTATGTATTAATATCTCATCCTGATACTTGAACCCCTATAGAACCTTACTTTGAATTCTGATAGTCAGATACTTACCAGCTTGATTTCTCATTGATTGATACCCTCTTTCTTATCCTAAAGCTTGATAATTCTGATATGTCCTGAGTTAAAGATCATTCTTCATACCTTAACACCCTTAGTATTCATGAAGCTTACCTTCTTGATGATCCATCACTTGAACCTTGATGAGAAACCATTGCTTTGAGCCCAAATTGGCATTACCCTTCATATTATCCATTAGCCTCACTAAATCCTCTTGTTCAATCTTTGATATATGAAAACCATTCAATTACTTGAATAGAGAATAGTTTTGTGAATCATGGCTCTGAAGTTAGCACCAATTCCCCGTATTTCGAGTTGATCTATAATCCTTTGATAAAGTTGTTTACTGTAAAAAGAGATTTTATCATATTTCGGCATCAGTTTTTGAAATAAATAAAATATGGGTTTTCAGTCCCAAAGGGGGACAAATGTTTTCTTGAATGGTGGATCTGGACTGAGACGCGAGTCCTTTCCGCACTTATATTAGGCTTAAAAGTTGCCTAGGGATTCCCAATAATGTTTTAGAACCCAGCGAGGTTCGGGATTACTTCGCGGCTGATCACCGGCTGTAATCCGTAGCGTCATAAAATGATTTTGATTAAGACATGATTTTAAAATTGTTTTGATGCAAGTAAAATGATGCCATCTCACATAGTTTTTATCTCTCATTACCTTTGGTTATGTCTTTCCATTATCATTCTTAAAAGTATATCTCAATTTATGATTTGTGTCGTACTGTTAGCACTTGTTGAGCATTTGGCTCACTTCTTGCTTTACCCTTATATTACAGCTAGCAGCTATGGTTAGATTCAAGCAAACTGCCCGTAAGACCTGTGATGCTGATGCTTATGTTCGAGCTCAGGTAGAATAAGTAATAATAGTTGTGTGAGGACTCGGTATTTGTAATCAGATGTAATAGTTGGTAGTGTTGGGCTGTTCCAAACCCTAAACTGTAAGATCTTGGATTTTGGTTGTGTATTCTTCATTAAAAAGATGTAATAGCTATATTTATTTTGCTGTTTAAGTTGGGGGTGTGACAGGTTTTGGTATCAGAGCTACGGTTTAGAGTCCCTGGACAGCCTAAATAGGTTATAGGATTTGTGTGTAGGTTATAGATATTATGCGAGAGAGTAGGTTAAGTAAATTATTATTAATACTCCTCTTATTGGTTGTCAGCAAAGGGCGCATTCCTCGTCATCCTCTGGGTCAGACGACACTATTGCTTTCTCCGTGTATGCTGAGTTGAGGCGCGAGTTCGACATGCTTCAGGGCAAGTACGACCGACTGATAGACCGACTGAAGAACGTGTATCCGGACAGCCGAAACTACGAAGGGAAGCCCAAGGAGCAGATGATTGCGAGACTTGAGACCTTGGTTTAGTACGTCAACACTAAGCTTGAGGAGATGCCAGCACACCGGGACCGTACCAGCCAGTATGTCATTCAGATGGTGGCGGATGAGCTCCAGAGCATTGTGAAGACGCTTCGAGAGGAAAAGACTACCAAGCCCCGTTCAGATGGAGTGGAGCCTTAGTTCTTTCCATTTACCTTTCATGTTGTTGTACTATCAGACTCTATGGAATCCCCAGTTGTTTCCGTTTTTCCTTTAAATAAGCCTGTTATTCCTAGAATCAGACTATGTCCCAATCTTATGTACTGTGACCTTTAAAATTTCAATAATTATGTGCTATTGTTCCATTTGCTCTCAACTGTTATTTTATGTTTTTATCATCATATCTGCTTAATTTGGAAACTTGACCCCATATGTAAATAAGAATGCCATGCGATACCCTCGAATCATTTTATCATTCATATCTGTTTTGACACAACTCTTATTTCAGGATCATGCCTCCCAAAAAGAAGAACCCAACAACCACCTTCACCACAGACCCAGATATTCTTCGACTACTGGAAACCTTGCAACAGCAAACCAATGCTATAGCTCAACAACAACAACTAACTCTTCAACAACGAATTGAAAACCAAGATAACCGTGAGCCACACCAACCACCTGAACCACCAGTACCACCTGGACAAATTGTCACTTTCAAAGCTTTTCAGAATGTGAATCCACCTGTATTCCAAGATACCACTGATCCAGTGATAGCTAACACATGGATCAAGGAGATGGAAAGGGCTTTTGAGTTGGTGCAGTTAGGAGACGATCAGAAGACGCCGTATGCTACTTACTTCTTGAAGGGAGAAGTCATCTATTGGTGGGAATCAGTAAAGGCTATGGAAGTCACTCAACATGTTTCTTGGGAGAGATTTAAAAAGTTATTTCTGGACAAGTATTACCCTAAGTACATGCAGAATCAGATGGAGCTAAAATTTCTAGAGTTGAAGCAAGGGAATATGACTGTATTGGAGTATGAGAAGAAGTTCACTGAGTTGTCAAGGTTTGTGACAAAGTATACCAGCACTGAGGAGGAAAAAGCAAAGAAATTTCAGCAAGGATTGGAGCCTTGGATCAGAGATAGGGTGGCTATGTTTGAGCTTGAAACTTATGCGGGAGTAGTACAGAAAGCTGCTCTGATTGAGAATAATGGGATGCAGTCAAGGAAAGAGAGGGATAACAAGAAGAGGAAGGTTCCATTTTATGGAGAAAAGTCTGAAGCTGGAAGTTCGCAAGATCGGAATGTAAAGAGGATTGGTTTTCAGAAGGGCGGAAATTTTTAAAAGAAGGGAAATTTGGGCAAAAGGCAAGAATCAAAAGGAAACAACCAGGCAAGCCAAGGGCAAGTTGGAGAAAATAGGTTCCAGAGACCGGAATGCAAGCACTGTGGAAGAAGGCACCCCGGAGTATACAATAAGCTGAGTATGACCTGTTATAGGTGCAATCAGAAGGGACATTTGGCAAATGAGTGCAAGATGCCGAAGCCAGGAGTTACGTGCTACAAATGTGGGAAGACTGGACACATGGCTAGGGAGTGTAAGGCAACAGGACCAGTCAAAGCTCTGATGAACGTGGCAAGTACCAGTGCAAGCGTGCCAGCTGAGGTATTGGCATTACCTCCACCACCCGCACCTACCCCGCAAGCAACAGCAAGGACATTTGATCTAAAGATGAAAGATGCTGTTCAGAATTCTGAGGTGATAGCAGGTACACTTTTACTCAATAATGTCAAAGCTAAAGTATTGATTGATTCGGGAGCAACCAGATCTTTCATATCAGAATCTTTTGTTGATAAGCTCCAATGTGATAAAATGGTTATGAGTGAGGTAGTAAATGTGGTAATTGCAAACCAAGAGAAGATTCCTGTGAATCAATTTTGTCCAAAGTGTGAGATCGATATTTCGGGATATAAGTTTTCAGCCGACTTGATACTCTTCAAGTTGGGAGAGTTTGACATAATTTTAGGAATGGATTGGTTAGGAGAGAATAGCGCTCAGATTAATTGTAAGACCAAGAGAGTGTATTTAAGGACGAAGAGTGGAGATAAGGTAGTATTTAAGGGGCAGAGGCAAGAGCAACTATTTCTTACAATCGTTCAGGCTAAGAAGTTGCTTAGAAAAGGTTGTGAGTCGTTCCTAGCATATGTAGTGGATTCAGAGAGAGGCAGCCTCGGCATGGAAGATATTCCTGTAGTTAGTGAGTTCCCCGATATGTTTCCCGACGAACTACCAGGCTTACCACCAGATCGACAAATTAAGTTCGAGATCAACCTTGCTCCAGGCACGGAACCAGTTTCAAAGGCCCCATATAGGATGGCACCAGCAGAAATGAAAGAGTTAGCGAGCCAGCTACAAGAATTAATGGATAAAGGAGTGATACGACCAAGTACATCGCCATGGGGAGCACCTGTTCTGTTTGTAAAGAAGAAAGATGGGAGTATGCGTCTATGCATAGATTACCGGGAGCTGAATAAGGTGACGATCAAGAACCGTTACCCGCTACCAAGGATAGATGACCTTTTTGATCAGTTGAAAGGAGCAAAATGCTTTTCGAAGATTGATTTGAGATCGGGATACCATCAATTAAAGATCAAAGAAGAAGATGTTCCTAAGACCGCATTCAGGACCAGATATGGGCATTATGAATTCCTAGTAATGCCGTTTGGATTGACCAACGCTCTGGCCGCATTTATGGATCTGATGAATCGGGTATTTAAGAAGTATTTGGACAAATTTGTCGTGGTATTCATTGATGACATCCTTATTTATTCTAAGTCGGAAGAAGAACATAAGCAGCACCTCTGGATAGCATTGGAGATACTCCGACAAGAGAAGTTGTATGCCAAGTTTACCAAATGTGAGTTTTGGTTAAAGGAAGTTCAATTTTTGGGGCATGTTATTGGAAATGAGGGAGTTAAAGTGGATCCGGCAAAGATTGAGGCAGTTATGAGTTGGGAGAGGCCAAAGACTCCTACGGAAGTGCGAAGTTTTCTAGGATTGGCCGGATACTATAGAAGATTCGTCAAGGATTTCTCGAAGATCGCCACGCCATTGACCAAGTTAACCAGAAAGAATCAAAAGTTCGAATGGAGTGCAGAATGTGAAGATAGCTTTCAAGAATTAAAGCAGAAGTTGGTAACAGCTCCGGTGTTGGTACTTCCGGATGACCAAGGAAACTTTGTAATATTCAGCGTCGCTTCACATAAGGGTTTGGGTTGTGTGTTGATGCAACACAGTAAAGTGATCGCGTATGCGTCAAGACAGTTGAAACCGCATGAGTTAAAGTACCCGACGCATGACCTGGAACTAGCCGCCATAGTGTTCGCACTCAAGATTTGGAGACATTACCTCTATGGAGAGAAGTGTGAAATCTACACGGATCACAAGAGTTTAAAGTACATTTTTACTCAGAAAGAGCTCAATATGAGGCAGAGGAGATGGCTGGAACTGATCAAGGACTATGACTGCTCGATAAATTACCATCCTGGAAAGGCGAACGTAGTGGTCGATGCTCTGAGTAGGAAGGAGAGATTGAATATGATGATAACATCAAAAGAGTTAACTGGAGAAATCGAAAAATTGGAATTGGAACTTTGTGCTTATGGAAAAGTTGAGGAAGTTTGTCGTGCAATGACCTTTCAGCCAACACTAGTGGAAAAGATAAAGAAGTGTCAAGAGGAAGTAATGGAAAAAGAAAAGAAACAGTTATCTGGAGAGGAGATTAATGCTCAAAGGGATGACCAAGGGATACTAAGGTTTTCATCCAGAATATGGATTCCCCATGTACCTGAATTAAAGAATGAGATCCTCCATGAAGCCCACAATTCGAAATTTTCAATCCACCCGGGAAGCACCAAGATGTATCGAGACTTAAAGAAGAACTTTTGGTGGCCAAATATGAAGCGAGACGTGGCAGAATGGGTTGCAAAGTGCTATACTTGTCAGAAAGTAAAGGCAGAACATCAACGACCAAGCGGATTAATTCAGCCCCTGAAGATTTCAGAATGGAAATGGGAAAATATCGCTATGGATTTTATAGTAGGACTACCGCGAACGAAATTCGGACATGACGCAATATAGGTTATAGTTGATCGTCTTACGAAGTCGGCGCATTTCCTTCCAATAAACGAGAAGTCATCATTGGACAAGTTGGTTCATTTGTATGTGCGCGAAATCGTACTAAGGCATGGAGTACCCGTATCAATAGTTTCAAACAGAGATCCCCGATTTAACTCGAGATTCTGGAAGCAATTTCAGGAATGTCTTGGCACGAAGTTGAATATGAGCACGGCGTACCACCCGCAGACTGATGGCCAGAATGAAAGGACAATTCAAACAATTGAAGACATGTTGCGCAGTTGTGCAATCGATTTTGCAGGAAGTTGGGATGACCATTTGCCATTGATTGAATTCTCTTACAACAACAGCTATCATTCCAGTATCGGCGTGCCACCATACGAAGCTTTGTACGGGCGAAAATGTAGATCACCAACAAGTTGGGATGAAGTAGGAGAAGGAAGAATTCTCGGCACGGATTTGGTACAACAGTTGCATGACTTGGTCAAGTTAATTCAGAAAAGGTTGCTTACTGCTCAAGATAGACAGAGGAAGTATGCGGATCCAGCGCGTAAGGACGTTCAATTCCAAATTGGCGAAGCTGTGTTGCTGAAGGTGTCACCTAGAAAAGGGTTGATAAGATTTGGCAAAAAAGGGAAGTTAGCACCTAGATACATAGGTCCTTTTGAGATTTTGAGTCAAGTGGGAAAGGTGGCCTACGAGTTGGCCTTACCACCTCAGTATCGGCATGTGCATAATGCGTTCCATGTGTCATTACTTAAGAAGTACAATCCTGACGCTAGCCATGTGATAGAATATGAACCTGTAGAAATTCAGGCAGACCTGTCATTTGTGGAGCAACCGGTTAAAATACTCGACTGGCAAGTAAAGAGTCTTAGAAATAAGTCAGTAAAGTTAGTAAAAGTACTTTGGAGGAACCCTAAGGTCGAAGAGTCGACTTGGGAGTTAGAGTCTGATATGCGTTCCCGGCATCCTCATTTTTTCTCTTAGATTCTGGGGACAGAATCCCTTAAGGGGGAGAGGATGTTACGACCGACATTTTATGTAATATTATTTGTGGATTGAGTATAATATTAAAGTCAAATGAAAATATATTCAATGATTGTACGCTAGTGTGAGTGAAAATTTCTGCATTATAAATTTGCTTTGTGTAGTATATGATTTTTCAAGGCAAGAGTTTATTTAATTTCTTTATTTTTGATTTATAAGGAATATTCTAAGCTTTGGAAAAATTTTCTTTTAAAAAGGTATTTTGTTCACAAATTTTGAAAATGATTTTAAAAAGTCTCTAAAAATCCAAGTTATTTTATGGTATAAATTTTATAATTTTTGAACTTGTATTTTATTTTATAAAAATAAATCTTTACAAATTTTATTTGTTATAATTAGCAAATTACATAGCTATCCTTGCATGCAAATACTCTTCCATTTAACTAAGGGGCAAGGAAGACATTTCCAACCCCACTCACTTTCAATCTACTAACCAAGTTACCACTTTGTCCTTGCATGAAAATCTACCTAGTTTTAGCTAGAAGGATACTTGTGTCATTTCTTAAATCCACTCACTTGGGGTCAAATCAAAAGCATAAAAACCAAACAAATATGATTACCACTTCATTTTTCACTCCACCATTCCACACCTCCCTCCTTCTTCCTCCCCTCCTCTCGGCTCTCCCCTCTCACTCTCGGCTTTTAGCCGAAAACCACCCCTCCCCATTTTTTTTCATTTCTCCACCAAGCTTCTACTCTTTATACAAGTAAATGTTATCTCCCATACCATGATCATTCATATTTCAAAGAGTTTTGAGTAGAAAGTTTAAGTTTAAGGGTTGCATGTAAAGGTTTTAGTGAAACTCAAAATACAATCTTGATTCTTAAAGATTTAAGGTTGTTTTTGAGAGGACTACAATGAATGGATAAGTGCCAAGTCAGGAGAAGGAAACTCTTGATGATTTAATGGCCATTTCCATCCATTTCATTCGGCCATGACCATATGGGAGCCGAATGAATGGTCCTTGAAATCATTCTTGTTATTTTGATCAATTTTTGCATGTTTATGTGATAATGACTTGAATTTTGTGGTGGAAATTTGATAAAACTCCTTGCATGCTAAGTGATCATCTAGGTATATCTTATGCTAGGCTTGCATGTCAATTTTATGATAGAACATATGTAGAAAATATGTTGTTTTGGTTTGAAAAACCCGAAGGCATGCAGGCATGAGGATTTCTCTTAGAATGTTGTAAGATTTTGATCATTTGGAAAGATTTTGTTAGTAAGCCTTAATTTCAGTAGGTATAATGTGCTAATATTGATTAATGCTTCTTGTTGCATGGTAATAATTCGTGATTATCTTTTATAAAAATGCATACCTTGTTGTTTCAAAAGCATGAAGATTTGTGATTTGTAAAGTGTAGATTCTCTTATTTTGCCATAATTGTACTTAAGGCAAGGATGATCTCACCAAGTTTATTTTGAGAATAAGGGAGTTATTTCAGTAGATTATCATGTATAAGTCTTGGTTTAAGTATTGAGTTGTTGTTAGTTGAGTTTGTCAAGTCAAAACCTTGGAAAATGAGAGTTATAGTTTCTGCAGAAAAATCAGTATAACACCCTAAGGTTTAGAGTGAGTTTTGACCATGTCATTGGTGTGCACTTTGAGGCCCAAGCTACCAGAAGTTAGTATTGGGAGTATATAATAGGTTTTAGGAGTTGGTTGGAGGTTTGCATGTCATTTGGTTAGGTGCACAAGTAGAATCACAAAATCTGTCCAGCAGGGGACAGTTTTGTTGCAACTTAGAAATAGGGAGATTTGACCATGTCATGGGTAGGCCCTCATTAGGCCCAATTGGGCCTTAGTTAGAGGGTATGTCAGAGAAGTTTTTCCAACCATAGTTCATAGGATATGAGCTAGAACCATGTGTCACAAGTTAATTCAAGTCAGGGCATTTTCTGCCCAGAAAAACCGGGGAACCTTGGACTTTTAGCTTAGGCCCAAGAAGGCCCAAGCCAGGCCTTTGAGCCACATCAAGTTTGTGAGATGTCCTTAGGTCAGGAGAGTCTTGTGTAAAAGGTTTAAAGGAAAACTTGTAGTTTAAGAGTGTCTAATGTACTCAAGAAACCATAGTTGTCATTCTGAAATTTGCACCAGTGAGCACTATCACTTATCACATAGTTTTAGAATGCTTAGAAGTGAGTACTAGGTCGACCACCATAGTTGTAAGATAATATAAGGTCAGTAGAGCAAAAGGCACAAGTGAGGGTCAATAGGTTTTGGATAATTTAGGAAAGGCACATCGAGTTAAGAAGCCGAAATTAGAAGACCTTGTCTAGTTTAGCGACCAAGTGACTTAAGTTGTGAGTCGAGATCATCCAAGCCTAGTGCTGCATTATGGTATATATGGTGTTATTTGGTGTTAATATATGATATATGAATATGTGGCTATGTGTGTGCAATTGTAATTTAAAAGTGAATATAAATTAAGTGCATATAGGCCTAAGTGCCATCCGTGTTTAATTTCGAGTTGTAAATAGGTTAAGTTGGTGAGAATATATTATAATGAGGATTATTATTTATGTAGGATCTCGAGACGAGGGAAAACTTGCCATAAAAGTCGAGTGAAGCTCCAGTTGTTGCTCCTACCAGTCAGACCAGACCAAGCTATCTGAAGGCAAGTGATTCAACTTGACCTTCGTATTTACTATAATCAGTTCATATATATATCGATGCAACTATCCTGAGTCATTATGATATATTTAAATCAAGCGTATCTTTTGTTTATCTTTGAGTTACATAGAGATGCCATGAACTCTCGAGTACGTATTGCAAGAAGTTCAAAAGTCTTTCATGATAGTTTAATGCCATGGTAAAATGAAGAGTTGATATATTACTTGATGGATCCTCTTGATTAACATGTTGATGTTCCCTATGTATTAATATCTCATCCTGATACTTGAACCCCTATAGAACCTTACTTTGAATTCTGATAGTCAGATACTTACCAGCTTGATTTCTCATTGATTGATACCCTCTTTCTTATCCTAAAGCTTGACAATTCTGATATGTCCTGAGTTAAAGATCATTCTTCATACCTTAACACCCTTAGTATTCATGAAGCTTACCTTCTTGATGATCCAGCACTTGAACCTTGATGAGAAACCATTGCTTTGAGCCCAAATTGGCATTACCCTTCATATTATCCATTAGCCTCACTAAATCCTCTTGTTCAATCTTTGATATATGAAAACCATTCAATTACTTGAATAGAGAATAGTTTTGTGAATCATGGCTCTGAAGTTAGCACCAATTCCCCGTATTTCGAGTTGATCTATAATCCTTTGATAAAGTTGTTTACTGTAAAAAGAGATTTTGTCATATTTCGGCATCAGTTTTTGAAATAAATAAAATTTGGGTTTTCAGTCCCAAAGGGGGACAAATTTTTTCTTGAATGGTGGATCTGGACTGAGACGCGAGTCCTTTCCGCACTTATATTAGGCTTAAAAGTTGCCTAGGGATTCCCAATAATGTTTTAGAACCCAGCGAGGTTCGGGATTACTTCGCGGCTGATCACCGGCTGTAATCCGTAGCGTCATAAAATGATTTTGATTAAGACATGATTTTAAAATTATTTTGATGCAAGCAAAATGATGCCATCTCACATAGTTTTTATCTCTCGTTACCTTTGGTTATGTCTTTCCATTATCATTCTTAAAAGTATATCTCAATTTATGTTTTGTGTCGTACTGTTAGCACTTGTTGAGCATTTGGCTCACTTCTTGCTTTACCCTTATATTACAGCTAGCAGCTATGGTTAGATTCAAGCAGACTGCCCGTAAGACCTGTGATGCTGATGCTTATGTTCGAGCTCAGGTAGAATAAGTAATAATAGTTGTGTGAGGACTCGGTATTTGTAATCAGATGTAATAGTTGGTAGTGTTGGGCTGTTCCAAACCCTAAACTGTAAGATCTTGGATTTTGGTTGTGTATTCTTCATTAAAAAGATGTAATAGCTATATTTATTTTGCTGTTTAAGTTGGGGGTGTGACAGATTTACTATGGAATTCTGTAGTTAGTTGTTTAATACCTTAGTGTGTGATGATTGTATGATATCTAGTATTGGTTGTGCTTATTCGTCTTATGTGCGTCGCGAACATATAAGATAGTCTGTTAATCTCTTGTGAAGCGATGGTGGATCTTGAGATTTAGAACTTGCCATGCTAGCATAGGTTCATGTATGTGTATGCATGATTAGTGGGTAACTCTAACCGTTTTACTTGCCCTGTATAATCATAAGGAATAACTTGTGCTTAAATCGTTATGTTGTCAAATTCTGTAAACATATAGGGTCTCAACATAATTGATGACTATTCAACTTCTATCTTAATTTTGGATGTTTGGTAGAATGGTATTAGTACAATGAAAGTTGGCTTTTATCAGTTTCGTGTTGTTTGATTAATATCATCACCGTTACATGCTAAGGGTAATAACAATAACTATTGAAGGAAGTAGTAATGAAGTTATGATCTTATGTGTGTTTAATATTGTTAATTCAAGTGTCAATTAAGTGTTTAATTCTCGTAGTTAGTTATAGTTAATACTTAGTTAATCAAATCTACATGTTATTGTCTTGACGTTGAGAAGTCATCATACATTGGTGAGTAAGTGTTAATTGAACATAATTAGTCCGAGTCTCTGTGGGAACAAACTAGAAAGTATTCTATATTACTTGCGAACATGTATACTTGCGTGTATTATTAGCGCGTGTTTTCCGCCCAAACAGGTGATTTCTGGAACACAACTGTAGGTAGGACAGTTGTGCATGAAGACCAATCTTCAAGCCTAGTTTTTAACTATCAAATCAAAGGAAAACAAGTTGAGATAACTGAAGTTGATATGAACATGGCCTTGAATATTCCAACTGACAAGATAGTGGGGATCCCAACTCAGGATGAGTTGTATGAATTCTTGGACTTAATTAACTACTCTGAGAAAATTAACTTGGCCAGCTTGAACAAGAAAAATCTGAAAAGGGAGTGATCCTTTTTGTTTGACTCTATGATAAGAGCTTTCACTTGCAGGAAATCAGGATTTGACAACATTTCTAGTATTGTTCAGAAGCTTGTCTACTCAATGGCTCACAACAAACAAATCAATTTAGAACACTACATTCTGGAGGAATTGATCACAAGGCTCATTATGCCATTCACTTCAAGAGGTAAAGAAATTTTCGTTCCTAGATTCATTATGTCTGCTTTAAATTATAAGGTAAATGACATACATATGCTTGAAGGTATAGATAGGTCAATAATAGGCAACTGTAAGCAAGTGTCCAAAATTCTATTTGGATCACTTACTACTAAGAATAAGGTACAGATGGGTCTTAAGTTAACACCTTTCATGATTGAAAGATTTAAGACCTATCCTTATCTTATGCCTGACATGAGGACCAAT
Organism: Apium graveolens; assembly: GCF_009905375.1. Taxonomy (NCBI): domain Eukaryota; kingdom Viridiplantae; phylum Streptophyta; class Magnoliopsida; order Apiales; family Apiaceae; genus Apium; species Apium graveolens. The sequence goes on along the minus strand of NC_133657.1, from coordinate 73,232,111 downwards.
GTAGCTCAATCTAGTGCAATAATGGTTCATGATCCTCTGGAAGCACAAACACAGGTACACCCACAGGAACCTGCCCATGTTGAGCCTATTTCTTCAAAACCAATAACAGCTAGGAAACCAATCACTTCATCCACTCAAAAGGGTGAAGTGAGTAAAATGAAGAGAAAGGAGATAACCCTTACTGTAATGAATGAGAGTGGTGAAGAACAAACACCAACTAAGTCACCCTTGGTCAGAAAACCAAATAAGGCTAAGCAAACTGAGTTGACCAAACTAGACACCTCTGCATCCTCTCAAAAGGATGTAATTGTAAACAAGGGGCTTGAATAGAATCTAGGGGCATCCTCTCAACAGGATGTCTCTGTTGAAAAGAGCATTCTCCTAAAGGCACCATGTAAAGAGTCTTTAGACCAATCACTTGAGAAAATACAAGTGTACGGAAGGAGAAACAAGGATGGAGCACACAAGGAGAGCACATCCCTTGAAGTTCCCTCATCCATTCAGGGGGAGTTGCCAACACTCATTACTGATCAACAACTCCTAACCTTTCAAATTTATTCTTCTCATACTGCACTTGAATCCATTTCTCAAGTGCAAACTCACTCAAGTGACTTGGTTCAAGAAACCTTGCTCACCACCCAGACATCTCATTTAGATGGTGAGAGACTACAAGTTGGGGTAGACCTTGATGACACCATCACAAAAATAGGGGATTCATCAGTTTTTACTGAAGACCCCATGGTGATCACAAATGCACCTTCATGTACAAATCAGTCTTCACAGAGTGTAAGGTTTGAGGGTAGTACTCCTGAAGGGGAGCTATCTAAATCCTCTTAAATTCAATTGGAGGTTCCCGTTCCAGGAACAACTTCCCTCAAAAACCTAACAGAAATTGCATTAGCAATTGATGCTAGGAGTACAATTACCAATGATCCTATTATAGAGGAGGCAAGTATATCACTTTCATGTGATAGTGCTTTGCAAGAAGCACAAGGGTTTGAGACTGGTGCACATGACAGTAACCCAGTCAAATCCCCTCCAATTCAATTGGAGGTTTCCACCATAAGTGGAGAACAACAACTTGTCATAACCACAGTACCTACTATGAGTCAAACTGTGACTCCTGTCACAGGTGGTTCTGCTACTTTGTCACTTTCTCACTCAACAAATTAACCCTTAACCTCTCAATCTCAACCATCTCATCTCATCTCCCAGTGGCTTCAAGAAACTAAAAATCAACCTTCAACCATTGAAGATCTAGTATTTGATCAGATTGGAGGCCTTGCACAAATCTCCCAACAACTGCTCGCGTCCAACATGTCAAATCAGGACTACCAAGCTATCATGCTCACCTACCAGATAGATGTTGAAGAAAACCAAGCTAAAATTGTAGATAAAGCTGGTCAGGATGCAAACTGCGATGTTTGGCTAGATAAAGATTTTTCTATTGAAATGGATGCTATGCTAGCCAAGTTCAGGGAGGAGTATATCACTATTCTGGGAAGAAATGCTAGATCTCTAAATCCTCAGGAAGTATATGATGCCATCAATGATATATACAAGCCTCAAATCAAGGATTTCGACAACTTTAGAAAAGCACTTCAAATCACATTGACTGGACATCAAGATAAAATAATGAAGATGGTGAGAGAGAAAATGGATCAAATCATTCCTTCTCAAACTGAGATAAAAAATAAATTCATAAAATTTGCTGAACGAATGTCAAGATATGATCTCAGTGGAATGGAAACAAGTGTCACGAATCTCAAGACCTCATTTGTGGCCCTGAATGAACAAGTTCAAAATCATATAATTCATTCTAATGACACAAGACAGAAACTGGATCAAATGCACACTAGCAGATACACTCCTTCAGCCTTGCTCATGGATGAAATCAAGAAAGCTGTATAGGACACTTTTGGGGTCTCCACGTCCTCCACACCTCAATCCTCATCCACACTCCAAGTTCAAGAACTGCAACATCAAGTATCTTCTCTCAAATCTTCAAATGACTCACTGAGTGCACAAGTACAAGCTCTTAAATCCTTGGTGCAGAGTCAACAGACAGATATCAAAACCATGGTGAACTCTCACAAACATCTCCAAATGCAAAATACTGTTACTTTGGGAGCCATCACGGGGAAGCTCAACATACCACTTCCCTCACTACCTGAAGAAATAAGGCCAGAATTACCTACTCCTCTACTCATGCCTGTCACCAAGACTAAGGGGGAGATTGAGTCTAGGATTCAACAATCCAGGGATGCTAAATCTAAATCTAAGGAGCCTATTCAGGTTGGCCAAAGCTCTTCACAATCTCAAAATGTGGGCAAAGAAAGACTCATCAAGGCTGCAAAGGGACCATATCAAGATCATGAATTCAGTGAACTTCTTGTAGTCTTGAGAATATCTATACAAAACAACTTCATCACATACAAAAGAGCATTGGCCAAGACTATCAACTTTGTTAGGGCAGTATGAATGTCGAGAACTATCTACAGAAGAGAATTGTTGTTAACATCAATCAAGTCAGGGAAGTAGTGGTGAATGTTGATGACTATCTACAAAAGAGGATTGTTATCAATATTAATGATGGTGGTGTGGACAGATGTCTTCAAGTCTCTCTCTCAAATCTCAGAACTCTAAGGGCATCTGAGCTAGATGTTGTGATTGACAAAGTTCATGTAGTCATCGCAGAGGACACTCAGCTTCTTCATGAGCTTAAAAATGCACAAATAGCAGCTTTTCCTAAAGCCTATCTATATTCAAGCAAAGGGGTGTCCTACATCTGCTCACATACCAAGAATAATAAAATCCTCAATATTCCCAAGAACTGTGTGAGAGAGAATCTGAGACTAATAATGACTCTTCAATCTAACTTAAAATATAAGAAGAACAAGAAAATTGAAGATGAAGAAATGATGAGGATCCTTGAAAGGTATCTTGTGAATGCTGACACCATGTTGTCACCCACTCAATTTAATCTAATAAATGACAAGGATGATGATGAGCATAAGCATGATGAACAAAAACCTTTTGGCTCAAATCCAAGTCAATCATTAAGAGCAACTGGCGGAAAGGATAAGAAGCAGGATGAGAAGAAGGACGATGACAAGAAAAGAGGAGAAGAAATGAGAAGCAAGAAAAAGAAAGATGGCTCAGAACCACAACAAACCCTAAAGATCTAAATTAATCAAGTTCAACCTTCAAAGCCAATAAACTCATACACTGAACCACCTCCTACCTCAAAGCCTAAATTCCTATACAACAAAATACTAACACCTTTCTAAAAATACCAATCACATCAAGCCAAACATCTCTCAAGAAAATCAAAAAACCTACCCTCTGTCAAGCCATCACTCAAAGTTCACTACAAGATTGTTGGGAGGAAACCTAAGAAAGTGCAAGTTACTGAGAGGGCCATCTAGAACTGTTACAAGAAAAATGATTTTCTACCTTTCAACCGGTGCATCTCAGATGAAGACTACTTTCAACAACTAGCTGAAGAAATGGTCAGAGTTTGGGTTGTAACACTAAGGGAAGTAAGAATCTATTTTCATGATGGAACGTTTACATTTCTTGGCAGCAACTTAATGGACACCTTTTCACCCACAAAAATCAAGAGAGTGATAAGCTTACTGAAGGATAAGGATACTACAACCAGGGCATGGGGATCTGTTTTAGATGAATGGTTGATAGTAAGGGAGGAAAGAAGAGCAAGGAATAAGGATGAATATGAGGAGAGTAGGAGGAATTATGATGAGGAAATAGAAATGTACATTCAAAGATCAGAAGAACTCAAGGCAAAAGGTATGAGCAGAATTTCCAAGGATGGAAGATTTTTAAATGTCAAAGTTGGCACATTCTCAAAATTCAGGATTGATGTACTGCGTGGTTATCCAAAGCCTGACAGACTCAAACTTGTGGAAGCTCTAAGCGGGACAACAATAATATAGGAACTTGAAATTCTTTTATATTTAAAGGACCTCATTAGATAAGAAACAAAAGACACATTCTTTGTCTAATGCATGTAACTGTTTAAACTCAAGAAATCACCTAATGTATTAATGTTGTATTTGTATCAATTTTTATGTATTAGTCTAATTTTCCATTATAGCTTGGGGTTAGTCTTGTTAACAGGCATGACTTTGTGATAAGAAATCTTCTCACAAATTGGGGGAGATTGTTGTCCAAGACATGCCTGTACAATAACAAGACTAAGTCAAATTGACAACCCTAAGTAAGTTGTATTGTAATCTAAGTTTGCATTTTGTATTATACCACTTATGTCTGTAAAAATGTTCAAGGGCATACTGGAGTCTTTTTCTGTAAACAGTATCAAGCCTAAAAATTCTATCTGGAAGAAGATCAAGAAGATCATGCCTCAGAAGAATTATGAAGAAGCTTGGAGTTGAATAAATCTATTTTGGGAAAAATATTATAAGTCAAGATCTCTACAAGTCACAGATTAAGTGTTATAGAGAAGTCATTCGAGAACTCCAGAATGACTTATCGAGAAGTCAGGAAAGTTACTAGAGAGCTCAGAGATATAGACAAGCCAAATTGAAGACATGAAAATTGGAGATATCGACAAGTCATTTCTTCGCTAGAGAACTCTGAGATATCGACAAGTTAAAATATCCCTAGAGATCTCTGAGATATCAATAAGTCAAAATATCACTAAAGATCTCTAAGATATCGATAATTCTATTTATCACTAGAGAACTCAGAGATATCGATAAGCCAAAATGAAGACATGAAGATGAGAGATCTCGATAAGCCAAATTCTCATATAGAGAACTCAGAGACTTCGATAAGTCAAATCAACCATAGAGTGATCAGAGATCTTGATAAGCCAATATACTTATCGAGATGTCAAGTTCTCTATATATCAAACTGGAAATCTCGAGGTAAAACTCAAAGTACAAAGTGAAGACCGGGTAAAAGATTATCAATCAATAAACAATCCAATCATTTGGATTGACAAGTCTACAAAAACATCTTTAAGATTACAAGATCAAAGGCCAAGATTAACTGGAAAATTAAAGTCAAAGGCGTGTAAGATTAGCAAAGATACACTATGCCACAAATAGAAAGATTTGGTTATCCAAAAATAGGGTTTAGTACATGCTAATACATGTTGTGTAAAAACCAGTGTTTAGTGTTCTATAAAGTGAACATTGTATGCTTTGTTTTAAGTGTAACAATTTTGATAAGAAAACTTGTATTCTCTCAAGAAAGAAGCTAAGCTCTTTATCAACAAAGAACCTAGAAATTTTGTAGCAAGACATTCTTAATTTTAATATAAAATTAAGTGAGTTTTGAAAGATCTGTGTTCACTGTTCTTACCTATTTAAATTTAGTTCTAACACATTTCACTACAAGATTTTAATTTAGTTTGTTCATCACCATAAACACTTCAAGAAAAGCAGAAAAACACAAAAACACATTCACCTCCCCCTTGTGTAATTCATTACCTAAGAGAAGGTTATAACGACTCGTACTTTTATATCATTAAAGTGTAATTATTAAATAATTAAATAAATAAAATATGTTATGGTAAGTTGTGTATTGTGCTTATTATTAATTGTGTGTGACTTATTGGTGTACGAGAATTTGTTTTATTATTAATTGCAGAGTCGTATCATTTTTTTTACTTTTAAAAGTGATTTTATTGCAGAATTATATCCATAAATACTGAAATTATCTCTAAAATTAGTTTTATGGCTTTATAATTTCAATAATTATTTTTGAGAATTTATAAAATTTAGAAAACAATATTTCTTCAATTAATGTTTTAAAAATCATGAAACTCATATTTTCTTAAGTTTGAAATAAATTATTTCGGAAATTTTCGGATTATATTAACCCGCACGTTTGTTCGTTAAATCGTAAAATGCGGGTCTGATGCGTAATTTAAAAATACTTTAAAAATTATGAAAATTTAATTTTATTTTTTTTTTAATTATTCCGAGAATTTTAAAATTATTTTTGTAATTTTTTGGGTTAATTTTACCCGTAAGTTTGTCCATTAAATCGAGAAATGCGGGACAAAATTGGGGTTGCAAACAGAAATAAGGACACGTAGCACTGGTATTAATACATGTAAATTCCTCTGCTAATTTTCCTATGTCTGGCAGTTGCAGAATAAAGGATATATATATATAACACAAATATATCATAGTCTCTCTTCTACCTCTCGACTCTATTTCTCTCAAATTTATCTCACTCTCTCTACAGTCTTTCTCACAAATCTCTATCTCTCTCTCTCGTTTTTCCTCTTATCTCTCCCTCTATTTATTTTTCTCCCGTTTCTTTCCCCCTCTTGCCCCTGTTCCGCCGCCTTTGTTTATTTCCGGTGGGTGCTGTTATATTTCTGCCGATTGTTATATATATATATATATATATATATATATATATGTTTATATGGGTGTGTATAGTAGTTGGTGTCTGGTGGTGTTGTCTGTTTGCTGCCTTCTGTAATTTCCCGCCATGTCCTGTTTTCTGGTTATGCGAGCGTGTTGTGCGCGTGTGGCCTGTCTTGTTTAAGATTTTTATTATTTTTATTCAATTTTTTGCAAGGAATAATTGAGTAATTTTGTGAGATAAAATTCATTTCATGCGGGAAAATTATATTTTATTGGTGGAATTCGCGTTGGAAACCCGTAATAAATGGGCACCACCGAATTTTGCCGCTATCGGCGATGAGTTACGGCGAGCTGATGATGGACTGTGATAATTTATTCCGAGTTCTACAATTATAAAAATAATATTTAGTTCGTAAAATTATTTTCTTGAAACAAAAATAATTAATATTTGTATCTATTATTGGGTTGCAGAATTGCGTTATTGTGTTGATTTTGTCGATTTGGAAATCGACTTGTAGTCCGATAAATAGAGAAAACGCTGCCCGATTTTCGGGAATTTGGTTTCGGAAATACGGGAACGTATCCTATAATTATAGGGAATACCAAACAAACGTATAAACCTATATAATTATAAATATTTTACAAAACCTATTTACGCATGTGTATTATAATAGTACGTATAAATATGAGTCCGGATTTGAAATCGTACGGGTAGAATTGATAGTGAGGATATGTCAAGCATAACTGGTTGTGTAACATAGGGTATTTCAGTACTGTAGGTTCCAGTTGAAAGCCCCGAGCGTTGAAGTCGGTCTAAACCCAGGCTAGTGTTCAGTTGTAAAGCATTGCAAGGCAAGTACCTCTGACCATATCTTTTATAATTCAGTAATATATAAATCACTGTTGATTTTAATTTTGTACTGGAATAGAATGTTTTAAGTTACGTATCCCCTATATTTAGAAATGTTTTGTTTAAATTATGTTTTGGGGAAAAGTAAGTTCTGAAAATGCCCATCTCTAAACTGTGAATGATATTGGAAAGATTTTAAAGCGTGTTGTGATAAAATGGTATTGAAAAGAGATATGCATAAGTGATTTTGGAAACTAGATAAAACAAATAAGATATTGGATAATAGTTGTGTTAGTGTTTGTGCCCTAGAGACAACACTATGATGTTTTAGTTTACGATATTAGGATTATTAATGTTTATGTTCTATCGATTATTCCCTTTATAATTTATTAATTCTTAATTTACTGTGATATAAACGTTAGATTAATAAATGTCCTTGGAATATGATATGCAATTCTATACCTCTAAGTACGTGACTTAGAAATGATATTATGAGAATAGTATCAATATTCCTAAAGGTCCCTAGTCGAGTATTATTATTAAGGGACAATAATAATGCATTAAGACCGGTGTGTTTGTTGACTGATGATCACATCTCATTGATCATAGGTATGATGATACTAAAGTCAAAAACACAGGAAGATGTATATGTACATGGTGCTGGACAGACCCAATGTGAGATTCTACATGTCTGTTGTGTCATAAGTAATTCTCACAGTGATAATGATGTAATGGTCCTTAGACCTGAAGTCATTATATTTCTATACGAGATCTAATATACATTGATTCCATTAAAAGTCATCCATGACTGGGTAATGATAAAAGTGGACATTGGGTATCTTATGAATCGTATGAGAAATATGAATGATCTAGATGGGATTTAACCCTCCTATTTTAGGAGTGATATTATTGGCCTCTTGTGTGAGCTAGACTATGAAATGCGTGGCCACACTCAAATGTTGATTTGATATGATAGTCTACTCATTGATCAAGGAAACTTGGATTAAACTATGATGAGGATGGCACATTACATGCCTCTAGCATAATCTATAATATTTGGTTAAATGAATTATATTACATTGTACATTACTAGATGCCGCTCATTGTTTATTATTTTAAATCAGATTTAAAATTCGTTGCCAACGTAATAATAAACTATAGGGTCACACACTAAGAATGCTTATTGAATTATTTAATTTAAATTGGATTTAAATTATATTAAAGTAATTCGAATTATTTATAATATTAATTAAGTATGACTTAATTAATTAGATAAATATTGATATTCGAATTTACTAATATTAATTATGAAATTCATTTGTTAAATAATTAAGTGTGACTTAATTATTATACAAATATGAATTTTGAATTAATAATAACTCCTAATTAGTTAAGAGTTATAATTCTTATTATACTCTCTATATAATATCTCTTATGTGGCTGATTTTAAATTCAAGACTTTTACTAAAACCCTAGCCACCAAGGGAGAAGATGGAGAGAGCAAGAAGAAACGAGTGTGTGCAAGTACATATTCAATCCTTGCATTCAAGCATTCGTGTGGATATCGATAGAGCATAGATCGCGAGAGCGGGATGCGTGGTGATTGAACAAGCTTTGGATCTCCACTAGTCAACCAATTTGTAAAGCTTCTTAAGGTAAACAATCTGATCTACGAATTAAATATCTATTTTTCGCATGGATCCTGCGAAGGGTTTCGAAAATTCTAATTTTTCACATTTTTAATTACTGTTTCCGTTGCGTTTAAGTGCTCGAAACCCTTCAATAACATCAGATCTACTTGCGTAAAGTGTTTAGTTCATTTATGTGGTTACTAGTTTTATGATGATAACATGTATACAATATTCCATGACTGTTATGTATGCGATTTTGTATGTTTTACATGTTGTTATGTTTATATATGCGTATGTATATATATATTTTGAATATATGATATTCATGAGAGTTGTATAATAATATGATGATTATATAATTTGTATATATACTGATATATAAATGTTTTATATTTGTTCTTATAATAAGAATCGTATTTGATACAATTCTGAATCGGATGCAGCGGATTTGCTGAAATCTGTGTCTAGTGTCCGATTTTGGCAAATGAATACGCTATTTCATATGGAATCGAGCGTCTGAACGAAACTGATAGCTAAAGTTGTTATTGACTGATCTGTAAGGCGTTTGATGTCGTTAATACCATGTAATCAGCAATTAAATGTTTTCAGAATTTGATTCTCATTTTTCCGATTTTTTCCATATTTTATTTTTATGATTAGATCATGATGGGTATGATATGTTAAAATCATATAATGTGTTTTAACATTTTATTATGTGTTAATTGAGCATGGTGGATGGTTATGGCTTATGACCTTAGGTTAATAGTTTTGGTTTTTTAAATGCGGCTTGCATGTCATTTAATCTTGGAATTTTTAAATCTCGATTGTAACTCGAGTTATTCTTGTAAGTTCATTAGATTAGTTTTTGTATTTCATTCTTGTAATGTGCATGAAGACATGAAGATTTGGAGATCAAGGTAATCCCACATGGAAGCCATCCAAGGAAGCAATACAAGAAAGAAGACATGTCATAGTTAGCTTGTATTTATTTTTCACCTTAGATTGACCTAGATCTTTGTCATTAGCTTGATGAAGATCACGTAGGATAAAGCCATAACCTACCATGTTTATTTATTGCACTTTACATATATATGCGCAAATGATAAATGTATGTGTATAGTATTTTATAAAGATGCATGTCTAATTAGATTAAGGATGTATGTATTAGATACGACACTCATGACATGCTTGCTAAACAAGATAAAATCTGTAATGACTCAAGATTTTAAAAATGAACAAACGATTATGAGATTCTCGTGTATATGAAACACAAAATTAAATACAAATTTTATTTATTTCTGACATGGGGCGATTTTATCAAGCGAGTTTTTTAAACTTGTAAGGTTGTGGGTTTTAAGCGAGACCGTTGTGACTCCCTCACTACCTGGAAATCAAACTATTGACGAATATTGATTTGAAGTATTTCATTCAAGGAAAAATTGGGAATCTCTTTATGATGGGATCATTATAGTTTTAAAATTAACAAAACACTAAAGTTAATATTAAGTTGATCGGATGCCTTTCAATAAGTCTAATGCGTTAACACTAGATCGATAAGGAGTGGGTTCGTCAAAGCGAAGTACTCCCATCTATCGTGGGAGATGTGTTGAAGTATATTGATACTTTTGACTATTTGGTTTGACTTAACTAAGTTACCACAATAGGATTGTGAACTTAGAGGCATAGAGTTTGGCGAGATTTATTAGATAAATATGAACAAATGTTGTTCCACCAAGCTATCCAAGAGTTATATAGTTGATATAATTGACAAATGTTGTCTACCTAAATAATCATGTTTTATGAGAAAAACCAAAGCTGACCTAACGCATGGTGAAATATGGATCTTGGCGCACTAGAAAGGATATAGAAGATATTCTTTCCGAATTAATAGTTAGGGCTATTGATTTGATAAAAATAGTGGGATATATATATATATATATATATATTATATATATATGAATAATCACTTGAACATAATTTAATGATCATCTGTAGACTAAGTCATTTTATGCACTTTAATATTATAGATATCAAATGACAAATAACACAAGTAACTTATCTATGTAATAGTCCTTGAGAAGGACAAGCTAACATGAAATAATTTCCTCAATTAACATGGGAACTTGAGGATTGTCATCAGGTTCAAGGATGTCACTCAAACCCCTTCCTTATTTCTTCTAGCTGAGAATGAAACATGTGTTGAACAAAATGCTTACCAGAAGCAAATTGATTATGCAACTGATGTTTCATGTCTCATGCTTGTAATTATGAGTGCTGAGCTTTAGAAGCAACAAGAGCATAATGATTCTTATGATATGATTGAGCACCTTCAAAGGATGTTTGAAGGATATGCTCATTAGAAAGATTTGAAAAAAATAAGGCACCATACTTTTGCATTAATGGGAGAATGATATCCGGTTGGACCACATGTTCTAAAGATGATAGGTATATGTACCTTGATATTTTAGGTTTCAAGAATAGTCTAGAGACTCGGCTTGATTTGATCAAACAATCTTTGAACAACTTTTATTCTTAGTTTGTTAAGAACAAAAGGAATAAGATAGAAGAACACTCACTGAGTTGTTAAGCATGTTTAGAACTGCTGAAAATAATATGGTAAAGGCATGAATTACGTCCATATTGATGATGTACACATGGAATGAAAATGGGAAAGGAAAGTGGACAGGCAAGGTAAAGATTTGATCTTATTCGGTGCCAAACCAAATTCCAATCCCAATGGGCTTTTGAATCCTGATAGTGGTGTTGCTAAGGGAGATGATTGTCATTTCTGTGGAAATAACCAGATGATTGGAAGTTAAATTGTCGCACTTGTTTGGAAGATCTAAAAAAGAAGACTAGCAATGGTCAAGCTTCAGTTTTCCCATATAGGCGAGATTGAGAACTTGATAAATTGTTATTACATGCCTGCCTTTAATGGATACATTAAACCAATTTCTTGTGAGGACAAGAAAGGTTTTCATTTTAATTAAATAAACAATAGTTGTTTATTCTATTTTAATGATAAGGCTTATAATGTTGCACAATTAGTTAACAATTGATATATTCTAAGATGACTCAAAATCAAACATTACCTCTAGAATTGTAGTTAAGCCATATTAATGAGAAACACATTTCTGAGTTACATATAGATGTATACTTGGATAAGTTTGATTTTGAATCATACGGAAGATGTGAACTTTGTCTCATTGGCAAAATGACTAAAGCTTCTTTTACCTGATCAGGACTTATACATAATGATGTATGTGGTCGAATGTGTATGATGGCAAGGGGTGGCTTTTACTACTTCATAACATTTACTGTTGACTTCAGTAGGTATGGAAATGTATTTCTTATGAAGAACAAATTTGATTCTTTTGAAATGTTCAAAGAATATAAGGTTGAAGTAGAAAAGCAAACAGAGGAAAGTACAAAAGTTCTACGATCAGATCGTGGAGGAGAATACTTAAACCTCAATTTCAAGAGTTTCTTGAAGGAGTGTGATAGTGTATCATAACTTACTCCTTCTGGAACACCTCAATGGAATAGAGATTTTGAGAGGAGAAATCGTACCTTGTTGGACATAGTGCGATCAATGATGAGTCAAGCAGATCTTCCCTTCAGTCTCTAGGGTTATGCTCTAGAAAGGACTGCATATACACTTAACCAAGTTCCGACTAAAGCGGTTCAAAATACTCCGTATGAGATATAGAGTGATATATGTCATAGCATGTCATTTATGAAAATTTGGGGACGTGAAGCGTTTGTAAAACGTTTAGCCTCTGACAAGCTTAGACTAAAATTAGATAAATGCTATTTTGTGAGATACCCGCTGAGACTAGGGTATAGTTTTTATAATCCTTCCGAGAACAAAGTATTTGTTGCTCGGGCCGCTGTATTTCTTGAGGGAAAACTACTTTCTAAGAAAATCAATGGGAGGATAATACATCTCGATGAAGATCGAGAACCACATGATAACATTGAACCAGAGTCAGAATAAGATCAGGATGTACATCAAAATGTTGAAATTAATCATGTCCAAGAAACACAGGTTATTCGTAGATCTAGTAGGATCACCATGAGCCCGGTAGAAATTATGAATTTCTTTTGACTCAAGATGGTGATGTGATGCTTACGGATAATGATAAGCCTCTCACCTACCAAGATCCTATGAACAGTTCAGACTCCGAGAGATGGCTAGAGGCCATGAAATCCGAGATGGATTCCATATATCAAAATAAAGTACTGTCTTTAGTTAATCCACTCGAAGGGGTAAAACCTATAGGGTGCAAGTGGGCTTTCAAGAAGAAAACTGACATGGATGGTTAAGTACAGACTTATAAGATGCGACTGGTGGTAAAATGTTTCAAACAAATTCATGGTATAGACTATGATGAGACTTTTTCATCAGTTACTACGGTCAAGTCCATCAGGATTTTGTTAGCAATAGTTGCTTACTTTGACTATGAGATTTGGCAAATGGATGTCAAAACTGCTTTCTTAAATGGGAACCTTGAACAGGATGTATATATGATACAACTTGAGGGTTTTGTCGATCCAAAGTTTGCTAAGATAGTTTGTAAGTTGCTTCTATCTATTTATAGATTGAAGCAAGCCTCAAGGAGAATGAATATTCATTTTGATGAAACGTTCAAAGAGTATTTATACAAAATGAAGATGAAGCATGTGTTTAGAAGAAGGTTAGTGGGAGCCATGTGACATTCTTAGCATTATATGTAGATTACATATAACAAATAAGGAATGGTATACCTTTTCTACAGGCTGTTAAGACTTGGTTGAGAAAAAGTTTCTCGGTGAAACACTTAGGCGATGCTACCTATATATTAGGGATCAAGATCTATAGAGATAGATTGAAAAGATTAATCGACCTAGTCAGAGTACATACATTGATAAAATATTGCATCATTTTAGGATGCAGAAGATAAAGAAAGGATATGATTTGATGTCTCATGGGATAGTGATCTCAAAAGATAATTGCCCCCTAAATCTTTAGATGATAATGAAGGGTTTTTAGCACATAAACGCAACGAAAACGTAAATTTAAATCTTAAAAAAAACCGAAACCCTCCGCAGGATCCATGCGAAAAATAATATTTAATTCGTAGTTCAGTATGTTTACCTTAAGAAGCTTTACGTTAATGGAAAGATGAAGGTCTTTAATGGCGATCCAAAAACGATGAACGGAAATCCTTAGCAGCTGCTCCTCAAGTGTGAAGCACTCCACCGGTATCCACCAAGAAAACGATGTAATGAAGGAGGAGGAGGTGGATAGAATTAGGGTTTTGTAAATCTTTTTAGTTGAGGCAAAAATAAGGTTTATAATAGTGTATTTATATGCAAAATTTTCAGCTGAAAATTTTCCAATAAAATATTATTATTATTAACCCTTTATTATTCTCATTAATAATTAATAATTAAAACACCTTTTAATTATTAATCCTTTTTCTAAACTCTTTATAAATAATTCTCTCTCTTGATTTAATTTCCAAAAATTAAATTCTTAATTAATAATATTAAGAACCTTTACTTAATTAATTTATAATCAAATAAATCTCATTTAACCAATTATTAAATTTGCCAATTAATTATTTATTTCATAAATAAATAATTATCAGCCATTATTAATTAATTTCTCCACCATTAAATCATTCTCTTTTATGGTGTGACCCTGTAGGTTCAATATTAAGCCGGTAGTAGAAATAAATAATAATAAAACTAATTTATCATTATTTATATAAATTCTCTAATTCATTAAATATGATTAATTAATTAATCATATTTATTCTACATCATGAGGGATACTTCTCAGCATATCGCGACTATCCGGATAATACGAATTCACTGCTTAGAATACCAAGAACCTATTCAGTGAATGGTTACCGTACAATTAATTCTTTCTACCCTGCAATGTCACGATTAAATACAAGGCATGGAACTTGTGTCAAGCCTATCTTATTTAATCATTTGCTTTCCCATTCACTATGCTTAGTTCTATTTAATGTAAATTAGAAACTCCTTTCTAATTTCATTCACTCTGGCCAGAGATTCCTGAACTAACATAAGTGGATCACCATTGAACATTCTCTTCCTTCACTGGAAGGGGTAGATCATTTATTGATCATACACTATCTTCGTGTACAAATTCATATACCCAGTAGAGCCCTTATAATTGTCCCTTGAGACTAAGAACTAAATCAAAGCATAGTTCAGTGTACACAAGATGACTATGATGACCTCAAGTCTAAGGATACTTGTACAACTATCACTATGTGAACAACTGCTGACACGTGAGTGAACTCCATCAGTTGTTCAGCTGTGTGAGTCATGTTCAGTGAACTTAGTCTATAATAAGCACCTACATACTAGCTATAGTGTCACCACACAAATGTCTATGAGAACAGACATCCTTCATAATGAAGCAAGCATAGTATGTACCGATCTTTGCGGATTATTAATTACAAGTTAGTAATCCTACGACCAGGAACTATTTAAGTTTAGAGTTATCATCTTTTAGGTCTCATTATTATGATCTCATCACAATCCATAAAAAGCTTTACTCTAAACTGTGGTATATCTTATTTAAACATTTAAATAGATTGAGCCCGCAATAAAAACAAAACAAGTCTTTTATTAATATCAATGAAATCAAAACAGATTACATAAAAGTTATTCCTAAATCCTCATACATGATTGGACTTAGGACATATCTCTTTCAATCTCCCACTTGTACTACAACCAATCACTCTGGTATCTAATACCCATCTTGTCTTTATGACGATCAAAGTGACTCTGAGAAAGTGGCTTTGTGAGTGGGTCTGCTACGTTGTTATGTGTGTCAACTTTCTCGACGTTGACATCTCCTCTATTTTCAACTCAGATTCACCACCAAAAACAAGAAAAATGTCCTGAGTCCTTCGCAAGTACTTAAGGATGTTTTTCACTGCTTTTTAGTGGTCTTCACCTGGATTGGACTGATATCTGCTCATCACACTAATTGAATAAGCAACATCAGGCCTTGTACACAACATCGCGTACATGATAGATCCTATTGCTGAAGCATAAGGAATCTTACTCATACGCTCTCTTTCCTCAGGTGTCTTAGGAGACTTTTTTTCGGAAAGGGACACTCCATGGCTCATTGGTATGAGACCTCTTTTGGAGTTTTCCATGCTAAACCTTTTATGCACTTTCTGGATGTATGTACCCTGGGTAAGACCTATCATTCTTCTAGATCTATCCCTATAGATCTTCATACTGAGAATGTAGGATGCTTCTCCCAAGTCCTTCATGGTGAAGTTCTTTGATAGCCATACTCTGACTGATCGTAGCATCAATATATCATTTCCTATAAGAAGTATGTCATCCACATACAATACAAGAAATGTTACCGCGCTCCCACTAACCTTCTTGTAGACACATGGTTCATCTATGTTTTTGATAAAACCAAACTCTTTGATTGTCTCATCAAAACGGATGTTCCGTCTACGAGAAGCTTGCCTTAAACCATATATGGTTCGCAGCAGCTTACACACTAGGTGTTCATTTCCCTTGGAAAGAAAACCCTCGGGTTGTGTCATATACACTTCCTCCTCAAGTTCCCCATTGAGGAAGGCCGTTTTCACGTCCATTTTTCAGATCTCATAGTCGTAGTAAGCAGCAATCGCAAGCAAAATCCGAATTGATTTTAACAGGGCTACAGGCGAAAAAGTTTCATCAAAGTCAATCCCTTGCCTTTGTTTGAATCCTTTTGCCACAAGCATGGCCTTATAGGTCTCCACCTGGCCATCTGCTTCAATCTTTCTTTTGTATACCCACTTGCACCCGATAGGCTTAACACCTTCAGGCGCCTCAACCAGAGTCCATACTTGGTTGGTATACATAGATTCCATTTCGGATTTCATGGCACTATGCCATTTCTCTGAGTCAACACTACTTATAGCCTTATTATAGGTCACAGGATCGTCATCATCAATGATTGACAACTCATTCTCATTCTTAATGACAAGGCCATAATACCTCTCAGGTTGGCGAGACACTCTCCATGTCCTACGAATGGGCTGTTCCACACAAGGTTGTTCAGTCTGAACAGGTGTTTCCACTTGATCTGTAGTAGTTTGTGCTTCTTGAACTTCATCAAGTTCAATTTTGCTCCCACTGTTTCCTTCAAGGATAAACTCCTTTTCCAAGAAGGTAGCATGTCTGGAGACAAACACCCGATGATCGGTGTAAAAGTAATACCCCAAAGTCTCTTTAGGATATCCCACCAAATTACATTTTACGGATCGAGATTCCAGCTTATCTGGGTCAACTTTCTTGACATAAGCTGGACATCCCAAAATCTTAACGTGTTTAAGACTCGGTTTCCTTTCTTTCCATATCTCATATGGTGTTTGAGGAACAGATTTGGAAGGCACCTTATTCAGTAAATATGCTGAGGTTTCCAAAGCATAACCCCATAGGAATACTGGAAGATTCGCATAGCTCATCATGGACCGAACCATGTCTAACAAAGTTCGATTTCTCCTTTCAGATACCCCATTTAACTGTGGAGTATATGGAGGAGTCCACTGTGAGACTATACCATTTTCTTTGAGATAATCTAGAAACTCTCCATTCAAGTATTCACCACCTCGATCTGATCGAAGAGTTATAATACTGTGTTTGGTTTGTTTCTCCACTTCATGTTTATATTCTTTGAACTTTTCAAAGGCTTCAGACTTCTGTTTCATCAAATACACATATCTGAATCTAGATCTATCATCTATGAAAGTAATGAAGTACGAAAATCCACCCATGGCTTGCGTAGACATTGGTCCACATACATCTGTGTGTACCAATCCTAGCAAATCTGCAGCCCTCTCTCCATGTCCACTAAATGGAGATTTGGTCATTTTACCCAATAGACAAGACTCGCATGTAGGATATGATTCAAAATCAAAGGGGTCAAGGAACCCTTCCTTATACAATGTCCGCAGTCTATTTTCACTAATATGGCCTAGCCTACAGTGCCATAAATAGGTCAGATTTTCATCATATCGTTTTCTTTTATTAGTTTGTTCAATCTGAAGTAAATCATGCTCTACGTCACATACATACAGAAAATTATTTAAAATACCACGTCCATAAAGAACATTATCTCTAAGGATAGAACATTCATTATTCTTAATAATAAATGAAAAACCATCCAAATCCAACATAGGAATAGAAACAATATTCCTCGCAATAGAGGGAACATAATAACAATTATTCAAAATAATAGTCTTGCCCGTAGGCATATATAAACTAAATGATCCTACAGATATGGCCGCAACCCTTGCTCCATTACCCATACGTAGAATCACCTCATCTTTTTCAAGAGTCCTACTCCTCTTTAGTCCTTGCAACGAATTGCAAATATGAGAACCACAGGCGGTATCTAATACCCAAGTAGAAATTTGACCTAGTGACATATTAACTTCGATCATGAACATGCCTGAATCAGAAGCGGTAGTCTTACTACCCTTCTTCTTCTTCAATTCTGCAAGGTAAACCTTGCAGTTCCTTTTCTAGTGCCCCAACTTGTTGCAGTGAAAACAAACAGCTAAATTAGGACCAGTCAACTTGTGAGCATCTAGTATGCTTCGGAGTGATAGTGCAGAAGACATGATGAATATAGTAAATATGTAAATGATAAACACATAACAACACTTAGCAAATATTCAATTTCATTTCAAAACACTATATGAATCGAGTCTTTATTCATAAGTGTCTCCTACTAGTTTATCTAATTTATTCAACCCCCAAAGTGAAAATTAAGCATTTATAATGCTAGTGGGAATAGGGATCCTACATTTTATCACACAACCTCGGCTGTGGCACGAAACGTCATGTGATGTTCAATAGGCAGACAACTCTTGTCAATTACATCTTATGTTATTCCCTAATATAACCTTAACCTCTTGAATAATTGATTCATGGCTGTGGAACGACAAACTCAATATTCTAAGTCAAGTCTAACCCAACATTTTGTACAATTGAATCAGTCTCCAATGGCCCATGGCTGTGGCACGTACCGGTCTTTAGATTCTAATTCAATGTACACATCTCTATGTAATTGACAAGTATTTCTTATTTCGAAATCAAAGCCCTCGGTTGTAGCACGAAACGACAATGATTCAAAAATAAGAACTACTTTCTACCATGTTGGAAGGCTTTGACCGACACAAGCCCGTTGTGTCATTGGCCAATTACTACTTGATATTATTTAATTTTAGAGGGATTATATTACGTTACAATCATAATCATATTATAAAGAGATTCTTCCTTTTAAATTAAATAGTTCAAATCAATAATCGATAATCAGATGATTCCCAGATCGGGTGGAGCATTATCAAGAGGCGTCACTTAATAACCCTTTCTTACAGATAGAAATCTGTTGTTGACAGAATCATCCTTTCTCTTAATATTGAAAATTCATATTCCATTACGTGTTTCATAAACACAAGAATCTCATGATCGTATTCATAATATTTATATTAAGGTCATGAAACAATTTCATTATACTAGATTGTCTAACAAACGCCTTATATCAATTAAGTTCACCTAAATCTATCATCGCATGGTAAACATAGGCATATATCTCATATATAAAATTAAATAAACAAGTAAATGTAAAGTGCAATAAAGTAAATGTGTTTGGTTATGGCCCCATCCTATATGATCTTTATCAAGCTCATGATAAAGATCAAGGTCAATCTAATATGGTGATGGAAATAAATATAACTACTTATTACATAAGTCTTCTTCTTTGTTTAGACTTCTTGTATGCCTCATCTTCTTTTTTGTATCATCTCCATTGGATAGCCTTCTTGAGTCTTCAATTACATTACATGATTGAAAGTAAAACTAATCTAATGAACTTACAAGAATAACTCGAGTTACATTCGAGATTTATGATTACAAAGATTGACGACATGCAAGTCGTATTTAAAACCAAAACCAAAACCAAAACCATTACACTAAGGTCGAAAGGCCATAACCATCCACCATGCTCATACAACACATAAAAGCTTGTTAAAACACATAATCTGATCTTAACATATCATATTATCCATGATCTAATCATAAAAAAATGACAAAAATCAGAATCAAATCAGAAAAATAAGAATCACTATTTACGGGCAGTAAATGATATCAAACACCTTACAGACGAGTCATTGATAGCTTTATTTATCAGTTTTGTTCAGACGCTCGTTTACCTATGGAATAGGGTGTTCATTTGCGTAAATCGGACACCAGACCCAGATTTCAGCAAATCTGCAGCAGCCAATTCAGAATCCGTATCTAATATAATTCTCATAATTTAAAACAAACATAAATCATGTATATATCAGTATATATACAGATTACATAATAATCTTATGATTATACAACTCACATGAATATCATATATTAAAAACCATACATATATAAGCATATGATATCAACATCAAATCATGGCGAATCACGTACATGCTCATATATCGAAAACAGTTAAACACATAAACGAATTAAAAACTTTTCGCAAGTAGCTCTGATGCCATTGAAGGGTTTTTAGCACATAAACGCAACGAAAATGTAAATTTAAATCTTAAAAAAAAACCGAAACCCTCCGCAGGATCCATCAGACAAATAATATTTAATTCGTAGTTCAGTATGTTTACCTTAAGAAGCTTTACGTTAATGGAAAGATGGAGGTCTTTAATGGCGATCCAAAAACGATGAACGGAAGTCCTTAGCAGCTGCTCCTCAAGTGTGAAGCAATCCACCGGTATCCACCAAGAAAATGATGTAATGAAGGAGGAGGAGGTGGAGAGAATTAGGGTTTTGTAAATCTTTTTGGTTGAGGCAAAAATAGGGTTTATAATAGTATATTTATAGGTAAAATTTTCAGCTGAAAATTTTCCCATAAAATATTATTATTATTAACCCTTTATTATTCTCATTAATAATTAAAACACCTTTTAATTATTAATCCTTTATCTAAACTCTTTAGAAATAATTCTCTCTCTTGATTTAATTTCCAAAAATTAAATTCTTAATTAATAATATTAAGAACCTTTTCTTAATTAATTTATAATCAATTAAATCTTATTTTATCAATTATTAATTTTGCCAATTAATTATTTATTTCATAAATAAATAATTATCAGCCATTATTAATTAATTTCTCCACCATTAAATCATTCTCTTTTATGGTGTGACCCTGTAGGTTCAATATTAAGCCGGTAGTAGAAATAAATAATAATAAAACTAGTTTATCATTATTTATATAAATTCTCTAATTCATTAAATATGATTAATTAATTAATCATATTTATTCTACATCGTGAGGGATACTTCTCAGCATATCGCGACTATTCGGATAATACGAATTCACTGCTTAGAATACCAAGAACCTATTCAGTGAATAGTTACCGTACAATTAATTCCTTCTACCCTGCGATGTCACGATTAAATATAAGGAATGGAACTTGTGTCAAGCCTATCTTATTTAATCATTTACTTTCCCATTCACTATGCTTAGTTATATTTAATGTAAATTAGAAACTCCTTTCTAATTTCATTCACTCTGGCCAGAGATTCCTGAACTAACATAAGTGGATCAGCATTGAACATTCTCTTCCTTCACTGGAAGGGGTAGATCCTTTATTGATCATACACTATCTTCGTGTACAAATTCCTATACCCAGTAGAGCCCTTATAATTGTCCGTTGAGACTAAGAACTAAACCAGAGCATAGTTCTGTGTACACAAGATGACTATGATGACCTCAAGTCTAAGGATACTTGTACAACTATCACTATGTGAACAACTGCTGACACGTGAGTGAACTCCATCAGTTGTTCAGCTGTGTGAGTCATGTTCAGTGAAATTATTCTATAATAAGCACCTACATACTATCTATAGTGTCACCACACAAATGTCTATGAGAATAGACATCCTTCATAATGAAGCAAGCATAGTATGTACCGATCTTTGCGGATTATTAATTACCAGTTAGTAATCCTACGACCAGGAACTATTTAAGTTTAGAGTTATCATCTTTTAGGTCTCATTATTATAATCTCATCACAATCCATAAAAAGCTTTACTCTAAACTGTGGTATATCTTATTTAAACATTTAAATAGATAGAGCCCGCAATAAAAACAAAACAAGTCTTTTATTAATATCAATGAAATCAAAACAGATTACATAAAATTTATTCCTAAATCCTCATACATGATTGGACTTAGGACATATCCCTTTCAGATAAGGGTTGTTTGAGAAAGCTCCATATACTTTAGCAATTGGATCTATAATGTGTACAATGATATGTATTTATACTGATGTTTCGTATGCTTTGAGCATGACGAGCAGATACCAGTCTAGTCGAGGTGAGGGTCACTGGATAATTTTCAAGAATATTCTTAAGTACTTAAAGATGACTAAAGATTTATTTTTGGTGTATGGAGAAGATAGGGAACGGGTTTTAAAGGGTTACACTGATACTAGTTTCTTAACCTAATTTCTGGATAGACAAGGATGATTATGTGTCTATGTCTGGTTTGTGTTTTGTCTAAATATAAGTGATGTTAGCTGGAATAGTTCACAGCAAGAACATTGATGATTCTATAAAGGATGCCGAATATATTGATATTTTTTTGAAACAGCCAAGGAGACTGTTTAGGCATGTCCTTAGGCGATATCACCTTATTAATGATATTAATGATCAAGGAGATATAAATGTAAAGTGCATAGTAATGATAGTGTTGCATACCCACTGACTAAGGCTTTGTCGCAGCAGAAGCACGATGGTCATACTAGTTCCATGAGTATTAGATACATGGGTGATTGGCTCTAGCGCAGATGATCTAGTTTATTCTTGTGAATCTTTGTTTTGAGTTGTAATTTGGATGCTTCTTTCTTGTTTTGCTGAGCCTATACTCTTTTTTGTATTTGGTTTAATTATTTGTATAAATACTACATTTTATATATCATGTTTTCATCGAAACCCACGTTGATGATGAGTCTGATTATGGGCTAATCATTATCGTGGGGTTCTAGCGGAGTTATTTATGGATTTCTTTAGTTAAATTGTTTGATGCCTTAGTATGTGGTGATTGTATGATATTCTAGTATTGGTTGTGCGTATTCGTCTTATGAGTGTCGCGAACTTATAAGATAGTGTGTTAATTCTTAATGAAGCGAAAACGAATTTAAGGATTTAGAACTTTCCATGCTAGCATAGGTTCATGTATGTGTCATGCATGATTCGTAGGTAATTTTAACCATCTTACTTGCCCTATGTAATCAAGATAGATAACTTATGCTTAAACCGTTATGTTGTCAAATTCTATAGACATATAGGGTCTCAATATAATTGGTGCCTATTCAGCTTCTATCTCTTTTGTGGATGTCCGGTAGAATGGTACTCGTTCAACGAAAGATAGCGTTTATTAGTTTCGTTTTATTTGATTAGTGTCATCACCATTTCATGCTAAGGTTAAGAACAATAAGGCTATTGAATGAAGTATTTAATGAAGTTAGAATCCCATGTTTGTCATATATATTAATTCAGTCAATCTTATTCTCGTAGTTATAATTGTTAGCGTAATTCTTAGTTATAAACAATCTCAACTTGTTACTCGTCTTAGCATTGGATAATAACCATACATTGTTGCTTAGGTGCATAAATTAAATAGTTAACCAATACAGTCTCTCTGGGAATGAACTAGAAAAGATTCTAGACTACTTGCGAACTCGTATACTTGCGTGTATTATTAGCGCCTGTTTAGCGACTAACAAGTTTTTGGTGCCGCTGTCGGGGACTGTAGTGTTAATTTATAGTTTATGTGCTTTCCATTAGTGGTCGTTAAAGTTCATTGACTCAGACATTGTTACTTATTGGCTCCTTGTCTGGTTTCAGGTACTCTAGCGGGGGTGTAGGCATACGCGTTCGTGTACTCGTAAGAGAACACTGGATAAGGCCGAGGAAGAACTTGTGGTAGTTCGTAGGGAAGTTTTTGAGGATAAAGAGAAGTTAGAGGAAGAACAGAAAGTTGAAGAGCCAATTATAGTAGCTATGGGTGATCAAGCAGAAAATTCGAAGGCTTTTATGGACTATTCTAAGCCTAAGATTATTGACATTCAGTCTAGTATCATCAGACCATCCATCAGGGCTAACACTTTTGAGATCAAGTCAAGCACGATCCGGATGATACAGAACTCAGTTCAGTTTGGGGGTTCTCCAACTGAAGACCCCAACATGCACATCAAGGATTTCATCGAGATATGCGACACTTTCAAGTTCAATGATGTGACTTAAGATGCTATCAAGCTATGTCTCTTCCCATTCTCTCTGAAGGACAAGGCTAAGTGTTGGTTACACTCTCTACCAGCAGGGTCTATCACCACTTGGAAAGATCTTGCTCAAAAGTTTATCACTGAATTCTTCCCCATTGCGAAGACTGCCGCAACCAGGAATGCTCTTACTCAGTTTGCTCAATAAGCTGGAGAATCTCTGTGTGAGGCTTGGGATCGATATAAGAAGATGCTAAGGAAGTGCCCACACCATGGCATGCCTGATTGGATGATTATCAACTATTTCTACAATGGATTGGGTCCTACTTCCAGACACATGCTTGATGCAGCATCAGGAGGAGCCTTGTGGGCTAAGAGCTATGATAAAGCTTATAAACTTATTGAATTGATGGCTACTAATGAGTACCGGAATCCTTCCCACAGACTGACTCAGGGAAAAGTAGCAGGAATTCTGGAATTGGATGCAGCGACTCTATCGCTGCCCAACTTAAGGCTTTGACAATGAAGGTGGACACTTTGGCTAATTATGGAGTAAATCAAATCGCTAGTGTCTATGAGCTTTGTGCTGGTGCCCATGAAACTGATCAGTGCGCAATCTCTAGTGAATCAGCTCAGTTTGTGAGCAACTTCCAACAATCGCAGCAACCAGTGCCAGCCACCTATCATCCTAATAACCGCAATCATCCTAATTTCAGCTGGAGCAACGCTCAGAACGCGGTTCAACAACCTTTTCATTAGTATCCAGCTAAGCAGTACAATCCCCCTGGTTTTCAGCAACCGCAGTATGCACCAAGACAAAAACTCCAGCTGCAACAAGCTAATGAAAAATATGAATTAAAGGAGTTGAAGCTTATTTGCAAGAGTCAAACTATTTCTATCAAGACCTTGGAAAATCAAATTGGGCAGATTGCCAGTGCCTTGCTAAATCGTCAATCTGGTACATTGCCTAGTGACACTGAAGTGCCAGGAAAGAGAGAATCTAAGGAGCAGGTAAAGACAATCACTTTGAGGTCTGGGAAGGTTGCAAATCCCGAACAAACTCAAGAGTTAACTGAAGAAGCCAGGGCTGAGAAAGAAGCAAAACAGCAGAATGAAGAAGTGGAACCAAAGAAGACTACTGTTGAGCACACTCCACCTGAGGGTAATACAGGAGAGAAATAGATCTATCATCCACCTCCTTTTCCTAAGCTGCTGCAGAAGAAAAAGTTGGACAAGCAGTTTAAGAAGTTTCTAGAGGTGTTCAAGAAACTTCATATCAACATACCTTTCGCTGAGGCTCTCGAGCAGATGCCTAGTTATGCAAAGTTTATGAAAGGTATTTTTTCTCGGAAGGTGAAGCTAGATGATTTAGTGAGCGTCACTCTTACGGAGGAATGCAGTGTTGTGCTGTAGCAGAAGTTGCCTCCAGAGCTTAAAGATTCAGGAAGCTTCACTATTCCATGTACTATTGGAAAAGTGTCTTTTGATAGATGTTTATGTGATTTGGGAGCTAGCATCAATCTGATGCCTTTGTCAATTTTCAAGCAGTTGGATCTACCTGATCCTAAACCGACGTATATGACTTTACAATTGGCCGACCGTTCTATTACATATCCGCGAGGTATTGTGGAGGATGTCTTGGTCAAGGTTGATAAACTCATCTTTCTTGCTAATTTTGTAATTCTTGATTTCGAGGAGGATAAGAAGATTCCCATAATCTTTGGAAGACCTTTCTTGGCAACTGGCCGAACCTTGATAGATGTGCAGAAGGGTGAGCTTACAATGTGAGTGCTGGATCAGGATGTTACCTTTAACGTGTTCAATGCCATGAAATTTCCTACTGATAATGAGGAGTGCTTAAAAGTGGAGTTCGCCGATTTGGTGGTCACATCGGAACTTGATCAATTGCTAAGGTCTGATGCCTTAGAAAAAGCCTTATTGAGGAATTCAGACAGTGAAGATGACGAAGGTGAAGAACAATTGCAATATTTGAATGTTTCTCACTGGAAAAGGAAAATCGATATGCCTTTTGAATCTCTTGGAATGGAGGAATTGAACAAAGCTCATAAACGCCTCAAGCCTTCTATTGAGGAAGCCCCCATCTTGAGCTTAAGCCTTTACCTGAACATTTGAGGTATGCATTTTTAGGTGATGCATCTACTCTGCCTCTTATTATTGCATCTGACCTTTCAGGTAGTGATGAGGAAAAGCTTTTGAGGATTCTGAGAGAGTCCAAATCGGCAATTGGATGGACTATAGCAGATATCAAGGAGATCATCCCTTCTTACTGTATGCATAAAATTCTGCTAGAGGAAGGTAGCAAGCCTACAGTCGAGCAGCAAAGAAGACTTAATCCTATCATGAGGGAAGTAGTTAAGAAGGAAATTCTGAAGTGGCTAGATGCATGGATCATCTATCCTATCTTTGATAGTTCATGGGTAAGCCCGGTTCAATGTGTACCAAAGAAAGGTGGAATTATTGTGGTAGCAAATGAAAAGAATGTGCTTATCCCTACCAGAACAGTCATGGGGTGGAGGATCAGCATGGACTATTGGAAGCTGAACAAGGCCACTAGGAAGGACCACTTTCCATTGTCTTTCATTGATCAGATGCTTGACAGGTTGGCCGGTCATGAGTATTACTGTCTTCTGGATGGTTATTCGGTTTACAATCAGATTTGTATCGCTCTAGAAGATCAGGAGAAGACTACCTTCACTTGTCCATTTGGTACTTTCTCCTTCAAACGAGTTTCTTTTGGTCTGTGTGGTGCACTAACCACATTTTAGAGATGTACGATGGCCATCTTTTCTGACATGATTGGCCAGACTGTGGAGGTGTTCATGGACAACTTCTCAGTCTTTGGAGATTCTTTTGATGAATGCTTGTAGAATCTGGGACACGTTCTCAAGAGGTGTGTTGAGACTAATATGGTTCTCAATTGGGAGAAATGTCATTTTATGGTGCGTCAGGGCATTATTCTCGGGCACAAGGTTTCTAATAAAGGTCTAGAGGTAGACAAGGCCAAGGTGGGGGTCATTAAGAATCTTCCTCCACCTATTTCTGTTAAGGAAATTCACAGTTTTCTTGGTCATGCGGGTTTCTACAAGCGTTTCATCAAAGATTTCTCGAAAATTTCAAAGCCTTTGTTCAGTTAATTAGAGAAAGATGTTCCTTTTAAATTTGATGACGAGTGCCTTGTAGCTTTTGAGACATTGAAGAAGAGTTTAATCACGGTACCTGTCATAACTGCACCTTATTGGAATAAGCCTTTTGAGATGATGTGCGATGCAAGCGACTACGCAGTTGGAGCAGTTCTTGGACAGAGAAAGATCAACATATTTCATGTGGTCTACTATGCTAGTAAGACCATAAATAGTGCTCAAATGAATTATACTACTACGGAGAAAAAACTTTTGGCTATTGTCTATGGTTTTGAGAAATTTCGATCTTATCTACTTGGGACTAAGGTGACAGTTTTCACTGATCACGCTGCCATTCGATATCTCATCTCAAAAAGGACTCGAAGCCTAGATTGATTCGATGGGTTCTTTTGCTCCAAGAATTTGAACTAGAGATCAAGGACAGAAAGGGAACTAAAAATCAAGTTGCTGAACATCTCTCGCGTTTACAGAATCCTAATGCTACTTCATTGGATAAGACATTGATAAAAGAGTCTTTTCCCGACGAGCAGTTATTTGGAATGCAAGAAGAAGAGCCGTGGTTTGCAGACATTATGAACTACCTTGTGAGTAATATCATGCTTCCCAACTTATCTTAGGCTTAAAAGAAGAAGTTTCTACATGAGGTGAAGTGGTATATATGGGATGAGCCATTTCTTTTTCGCCAAGGAGCTGACCAAATTATCAGGAGATGTATTCCTTACAGAGAAACGGGGGGATCTTGCGAGATTGCCACTCAATGGCTTATGGAGGACATTATGGTAGAGAAAAGACAGCAGCTCATGTTCTACAAGCAAGTTTCTTTTGGCCGACATTATTTAAAGATGCTCATCAGTTCGTTTTGAAATGTGATCGATGCCAACGTATGTGTAATATGTCTAAAAGGGATGAGATGCCTCTTAATGTGCTTCTCGAGGTATGATGTCTTCGATGTTTGGGGAATTGACTTCATGGGACCATTTGTCTCATCTTGTAACAATCAGTATATCTTGTTGGCGGTTGATTATGTGTCAAAATGAATTGAAGTTAAGGTATTTCCAACGAACAATGCAAAAGTGGTGCTTAATTTTCTTCACAAGAAAATATTCACAAGGTTTGAAACTCCAAGAGTCATAATCAGTGATGAGGGGTCGCATTTTTACAACCGCAAGTTCACTGCCATGATGAAAAGGTATAATGTGAATCAACGCCTTGCTACAACTTATCATCCTCAAACAAATGGTCAAGCTGAGGTATCTAACAGAGAGATCAAGCGTATTTTGGAGAAAGTGGTATGTCCATCAAGGAAGGATTGGTCTTTGAAGCTTGATGAAGCTGTTTGGGCGTATAAAACAACATATAAGAATCCATTGGGAATGTCGCCGTTTTAGTTGGTGTATGGTAAAGGGTGTCATTTGCCTGTGGAGCTCGAGCATAAAGCATACTGGGCTTTGAAGAAATTGAATCTGCACTTGGATGCAGTTGGAAAGAAGAGGATGCTTCAGTTGAATGAACTTGACGAGTTTTGACTTCAAGCTTATGAGAACAACAAGATGTATAAGGAGAAAGTCAAAAGGTGGCATGATCGGGGTCTAGTGTTTAAGAATTTTTTACCAGGATAACAAGTTCTTTTATTCAATTCTCTTCTCCGTCTTTTTCCTGGGAAGTTGAAGTCAAGATGGTCGGGGCCCTTCATAATCAAAACTGTGTTTCAACATGGAGCGGTGAAATTTTTTGATAATGATCTGGGCCAAGCATTCAAGGTAAATGGTCAACGGTTGAAACATTATTATGGTGATACGGCAACCCGCGAGGTGGTTAGTGCCATTTTATTGTCCACTTGATCTCAAGATTCTAAGTCGAGCTAGCGACATAAAAGAAGTGCTTCTTGGGAGGCAACCCAAGTTTGTTGTACATTAGTAAGTAGACGAAGCAATAAGAAAAGAGAAAATCATAAAAAAATCAAAAAATGGAAAAAATTCAGGTCTGACTATAGAAGCCTGGCACGCCCGCGTTGTCCCAGCGCGTGGCCGCGCCATTTACACAGAAACACGGCGTACCCGCGTTGTTACAGCGCGCGGCTGCGTCGGTTTGGCAGAAGTAGCGCGTGCCCGCACCGTCCCAGCCCGTGGCCACGCCGTGTCCTGACTCTAGAAAAAAATAAAAGGCAGTTTAAGGGGGGAAACGGGAATTTTGTCCCAAAATCAATTCCCGACCGGATTTTACTCTCCCACATCCCATAATTCCCTCTCCAAATCAAACCCATTACTCCCATTATTCCCATAATCAAATCCCACTTTTATTATATATCTAATTCTCTTTTCACCACCTATATATACATACACCCCAATAACAAACTTCTTCACCAATCACAAACTCTCAAACACAAATTCTCTCTCAAACACAACTCTTATTCTCTCTAATCAATTTCCATGGCACCCAAGAGACAAAGAACACAAGTTGGAAGCAACACCACAGATTCTTCAACTGCGAGTGGTGTGAGGCCAGGGTTTTCTACTCCTGAAGCTGAAGAGGAGTACACGAGGCTTCTTTCAAAGACAATCATCAAGGAGCGAGGTTTTCTTCCATCAGGGAAGGATGATCAGCTGTTGGAGATGATTTAAGAGATGGGTTGGGTTTCTTTTTGTGAGGAACCCGTTGTTGTGCCTATGAGTATTGTGCGAGAGTTTTATGCTAATGAAAGGGCGGAGAAGAATGGTTTTACGGTGGTTAGGGAGATGAAGGTGGAGTATAGTGTTGGAGCGATAAGGAGGGTAATTAATCAGCCCGCGAAAAAAACCGGTCAAGCTATTTGGAATGATAAGACTCCGGAGGATTTTGACTTGGATTTGATTGTTGCTACTCTATGGGTGCCTAAGACTCAGTGGAAATTCAAGAGGGGCACAACCGATTATGCCATATTCCCTGCTTCTTGTATGAACATATTTGCCCGTGCTTGGAATGCCTTTATTTGCGTTAATATTCTGCCAACGTCATATATGCATGAAGTTAATGTAGAGCGAGCACGTTTATTGTGGGGTATTTTGAAGGGGGATTATGTGGACATTAGTAGGATTATTCACCATGGTATTCTGCGATTTTTGAGAAGGAGCACTACAGGTTCTATACCTTACACGACCATAGTGACGAGGTTGTGTGTGGTAGCTCATGTTCGTTGGGCCAAATATGAACAACTTCAGCTCCCTAGTGCTTCCATTGATAGTTCAATTATATTGCACATGGTGGAGTGGTATGGGGGTAAGCCTGATCCTAAGGGGTTGGGTTATTCGTTTGATATGCTTCCATGCAAGAGGCCCTATGATCAGTATTATGCTGGTGGTTTCAAGTTTGCCCGTGAAGCGGGTTGGAGAGCTCAATTGGGTGAGGAGATAGAGCCGTCTCAGTTGAAGGAATCATCGAAGAAGAGTTCGACGCAGTATAGGCGTCTTGCGAGGAGGATGGATGCGATGAACGACATCCATAGTCATTTTACACACGATCTCACCCAGACACTTGGGAATGCATTTAGAGCCACCGGAGTTGACATTCAGTGGCCAGTATTTGGTGAGGACTCTGTCTATCTGCCTCCTGACACGCCTGACACTCCACCCCTTGAGGGTGAGGATTATGATTCAGAGTAGGTATGCATGAATCCTTACTATTACCTTCAATGAGGACAGTGAATATTTTAAATTTGGGGGTAGTAGTTGAAGGAATATGTTTGTATGAGCCTCATATAGTTGCATGTTCATGATAGTTTAGTGTATATAGTTTGCATATTTTGCCATGTAGTTTTTTTTTATTTTGGTAATTTTATGATAATTTGTTCGTGTAGTTTCATGCCTTTGTATTTTAACATGATCCCTTAGATAATTTTTTCGATTAACTTGTGATATTTATGCTAGTTTAGTGATGTCGTATTTAGTGATATTGAGTCTTATTGGATTGATTTGCATGCTAGAGAAACTTGTATTTCACTAAGTCTTATAGGTTGCTAGAGTGCTAAATCATGATCATGGTTTGTTTATTTGTCGAGGTTTAATCGTTTGTTTATATTTAGAATTTAGGGTATTCTCTTAATAATAAAAGACATGGATATTTAAAAATTGGAGAAATTGGATTTCATTGCTAGTTGTGTGGCTAGGTGTCAAATGGCTAGTAGCCGGCTCATATTTTTATGAGTAGTCTAGGGTTGAATGATATGGAGCGAAATACACTCATTCAGAAATTGTAAAAAAAAAGTATGTGTTTATGTATAATTGATCACAAGTGGGCTCTTTAATACTCGAGTTATTAAGTTCTTAGGGGACTTTGTGCCTAGTGACCTAAGGCTTTTATAGTCTGGGATCCGCTAACTTAACGCTCGCTACATGGGTACTATTGTATAAGTCTTTTGCGGACCTCACTCGTTACATGATCAAATAAGCATACTTGTGTTGTTTTGTTATGAATAAAAGCATAAATCCATATAAAACTCCAATATAAGAATTGAAGTGTTATAAGTTATTTTGAGTCTATATTTTTATTTTATTTATAACCTTGTGATTGCCTTGATGATAGTGAGTCATGATTATTGATCTAGTTGCGATAGTATATCTGTAAGCATCTTCACACACGCACATCTCTAGTTTGTAAGTTGATTTGTATGATTTGATTGATCTTCATGCGAGTAACTGCATTTGATGATATGTTGCTTGTTGATTAGTTGAGTTATTCTATTGGGATCGTTGCATTCATATGTTAGGTCACACTTTCACTGTAGAGGGGGTGAATACAGTGTTTATTACAATCAAATCAAACTTCAAGAACTTATGTAACAGAAAACAAACTTTATTGAAACAATAAACTCTGTTACAATCTGAAACTGTTATCTCTCAGTGATGAACAAAATATCACGAGAGCTGCTAGGGTTACAGTAAATAATATTCTCGATAATGATAACACTTATAGTGTAAACCCTATGTCTGTGTTTATATATTACACAGTTACAAGATAATCGCTAATTGATATGGAATATAATTCTGCTTCCTAATATATATCAATCAGATATCTTTTCTTCCAAGTATTCCATTCTTTACGGAATTCCTTCTTCATGCATATCTCTTCTTATGTTTATCTTGATCTTCTTAACTTTAATCAGCTACTGTCCTTATCTGATCGTCCTTCAGCACTTAAGTTCTGATATCTATCTCCTGATGCTTATCTCCTGATAACATAAGTACTGATATCCCTTAAGTTCTGACGTCCAGTATAAGTACTGATCAGTTAAGTACTGATTTGTTCTGTTCAAATAAGATCTGAAATCTAAACATAAAACTTATTAGCCATGACATTATCAAATATATCTAACAATCTCCCCCAACTTGTAAATTAGCAAAATATACAAGTTTAACAGATATTTGATGATGTCTAAAACATTAAGTACAAATGCATGAGAAATAGACAAGATAACTACAACTTACAGTCCTTAAAGCTTTTACCAATTCAACTTCTGATAACAACTTTAGTCTGTATACACATCAGAATTTAAGTAGTTGTAGATCTTTGACTTGGCTTCATCATTTTCTGATCTCTCTGATGTCAGGAGTTGTTCTGAGATAATTCTTCAACAAACATTTCTCAGCATATCTGAGTTCATCAATCATTCTCCGTTTGACATCTTTAAGCTCTGCAGTATCTTCACCAGTTTGAAATATTGCAGCTCTGAGATCATTAATCTTTGCTTTTCTCAACTCCTGATCTAGTCTTATGACATAAGCTTTGTCAGACTCTAGATTGAATTCAATCCCCTTAATACCAAGATATGTTCTGATCTGTGCAGTATTAGGCTTCATATCAACAATATCACCATTGTGATTTCTGTACTTTGGAACATATATGCTGTCAGACTTAACAGAATAAAGTCTTTTCTGTCTCTGAATCTGTTCTTTCAAATAGTTTGCAGCAGTCCCTGTCAATCTGTCATCCACTTGAAGTAAGAATAATACATGCTCCAATTCTTCAAAATACTTCAATGGAATGTCATTTTGTCTTATATGATAAACCCTACCATCTGTCATGAAATACAACAAGATGTGTTCCTTCAAGTAGGTATGGTAAACCATTTGTACAGATTCCAATTGATTCAATCTTTCAGGAGTTGCTCCAATACCTGGTTCACTCAAGGAAGTTGGATCATCGGTAGTGTTGTGTACTCTTCTTTCATCAGCACTTCCCAATCCTGTTTTATCTCTTGCTTCCTTTCCAGTAACTACTCTAGCTTCAAAACGACTTGCAGTAGTCTTCAAAGATTGAGTTTGTTTTGCTGCAGTGAATCCTGGTAGGAGTGTTTTTGATCTTCCTTCTGATATCAAGTTAACTTGAGCTGTGTCAGAGGTTACTTGCTTCTTTTGAATATCAGAACCTTTAATTTCTTGACTCTGAACAACTTGAGCCATGTCAGAGGTTGTTTTAATAACGTTTCTTGAAGTCAGAGCAAGATTATCTTTGTCATCAGTAATTTCTTCATCTTCAGGAGGTACATAAACTTTAACAGGTTCACCAACCTTTTCTTTACCCTTGGACCTTTGGTTGTGATTTAGCAAATGCTGCTTCAGTTTGTGCCTTTTCTTTAATCACAATACCCTTCAGTTTTGGAAGTGACTTTTTACTAGAAGCTTCAGATTTAGATGTGGCTTTCTCTGATTTAAGTCTAGCTTCTTCTTCCTTTAAACTTTCCAAGTCCATTCCCGGATTTTCTTGAAGATATAACTGTCTTGACATTTCTTCATCAAGATCTAGAAGTTCATCAGAATTTATTCTTTTACCAGTATCAGAACTTAATCTCTTCCCAGTATCAGAACTTATCCTGTGACTTGCAATTTCAGCATTTCTTGATGAGAATCTTTTACTTTGACTATGGCCTCCACCCATTCCAAAGTTTCCTTGGTCATCCTTTTCATCATCCTTTCCTTGCAGTGTCTTGTCATCCTTGCATTTGGACTTAATCACTTACTCCCCCTTTTTGGCATCAGCAGGAAGCAGAAGAGAGATAAGCAATTCCACTGAAGATTGGATGTCATTCAGTTGTGATTGCTGAGAAGCTTGATTTTGCAGAATTTTATCAATCTGTGCTTGTTGACGATCTTGAGTCTTCTCAATATAAGCAATCCTGTCCATAGATGGTTGAAAGAACTTTTTCTTATCAACTTTCCAAGCTAGTTCTTGTTTGATAAAGTTCTCCTGAATCTTGTGTATTTCTGCATGAGTAGTTGAATGAAGACCTTGTAGATGTTTTGTACTCAATACAGTGACACGAAGCTGAGTTTTGAAATCAGCAGAATTTAACATTTCATCAGCTTTAGTCAAGTGCTCAGTAAGATGTAACGCAGATGGAAAACATGAAACTGAGTTCCATTCCTTAGTCCACTCCTGTCCTGCAGAAGTTTCACTCCAAGGCACTGGTGGTTCCTCTGTAACAAACTTCTTTACTAGTTCAGACTTAGAAAGAGGAATGTGTCCTGAAGGACCTGCTGCATCAGTATTTGCAGTTGGAGCAGCATCTCCAGTATCTCCAGCATGTGCAGCATCAGAACTTATAGAATCAGCATCATCTGATATAATAGCAGTGTGAGTAGCATTGGAGGCGTCAGCATCCTCTAATTGCTGATCTGATGCTAAGTTCTGATCAACAGCCAAATCCTGATGCTCACTTAAAGTCTGATCATCAGTGTCTAGATGCAGAGAAGGTGACTTAGATAATTCCGGAGTTTTAATAGCATCAGTAACAGTTGTTGGCAAAAGATTTGTTGTTGTTGGAGTTTCGAAGAAAATTACTCCAGGCACAACTAAGTGTTGATCAGCATTATCAGCACTTGTGCCTTGATGACCAAGAGACACAGATGGGAAATTAGCCTTGTCAGATACAGTTTCCTGAGATGGAGTGGATGGAGAAGAAGTAACTGGAGCAAATTCTTTTTCTTGTGAGATCAGAGATTCCTGATCCCCTTCCTTAGCTGCTTCCTCCTCATCATCTGAAACTGGCCGTTTTGCCCTCTGTTTCTTGTATGTCCTTGGTAATTTAGAGTCCTTGGAAGTGTCAGGAATTGTCATTTTTCTAAGCCTCTTGAGAAGCGTAGATCCTCCAAGTTCAGAATCCTTCTGAGAAATCTTTTTCTCAGCTGCAGTTACCACAGGTTCTGAAGAAAGAATCGGTTCCTCAGAATCTGAGTCATCTCTCAAGGTGATCCTCCTCTTCTTCTGAGGTGTGTGAGAAACAGTCTTTGTTCTCTTTGGCTTGGAAGATGTAGGTTTCACATAGGACTTGAGATATGTTCTGAGAGATGGTTGAGAGGTTTGAGGTGGCTGAGTAGAGATGGTAGGTGCTGATGAACCAGGTTCTGAGGTTTGAACATCAGGATAAAGTGCAGTGTACTTAACAGGATCATAGATGATTAAGGCTTGTTTGACAAATAAAGGTATTAAGAGGGGTCTTAACACAGCCTTTTTATTATCAGAAGATAATAAATCAGTAAAAGCTCTCTTAGCTATTCTGAAAGATGGAATGAGATCACCAAAATTTTGGGAGGAATTACAACAAAAATTATAAATAAGCTGACAAAATCTTGCAAAATATACAGTATTGCGATCTTCTGTCATCCTATCCCCAATAAAACCCAAAACTGCACGTGCATAATCAAAATCAGTGTGATTTAGAAGTGCATACCCGATTTGTTGGCTGAATATGGGAATTGCATCAAAATTTGTACATTTGTTGGCGAAAGCTTTGGTAATGCAATCAAAGAAGAAACTCCATTCCCTCCGTATGAAAGATCTCTTCAACTGTCCAAGCTTGGTCAATGTTCCTTCATATCCCAGACTAACCATCATATTTTGAAGAACTGAGTCATCAACAGTAGAATAAACACAGTCCTCAGGAAGCTGTAATGCCTGTCTAACCGTAGACAGAGTCACAACATACTCATTGTCCCCTGATGAAAATATTAAACTTGGGGACCCGTGAGCACCACCATTGTCATATACTCCACTCCTCCAAAACTCCAGTACTTGAACCCCAGAAATTGATATAGGCTCAGTTAGAGCAAACCCAATATCAGAACTTGTGAGAAAGTCCTGAATAAAATGAAGTTCAGAGGGTGCCTCTGTAGTGTGTAGTATCGCAGAGAAGTTATTAGGAACAAACTTTGCTCCATCAAAGAGAATGTCCTTGGGTGCCATTATGTTTTGAAAAGAAAACGGTAACCTGTAATGTGTTTGAGAAAATGCCTCTGAAAAGAAAATCGTCAGGAGATGAGAGAGTTTAAAAGTAAAGAGAGAGATAAAATATAATGATAAATAAAAGATTGGACAATCTTTGTTCTCTTTTACTTATACACAAAAAGTAACCGTTGAGGACACATGGCAGACATGCATGTAAAAGTAGTGGTAAATACCTTGACACCTGTTTTACATAGAGAAGGCAAAAAGTAATGGGCACGGTAAATAAGGAATAATTACCACCCACTTACAGTTTTTCAAGGAAAAACAAACCGTTCCACTTACCTAGATTCCAGTAATCAAGGTGAATCAGTTTTAATTTAAAATTGAAACTGTTCCCACTAATTCAAATATTTTACTCTGCAATATTAATATTCCGAAAAAAAACTGTGTGTGAGAATGAGTAAAATCAATCAGTTAAGTAAGTATTGATAAAACATTATCAGAACTTAAAATCAGACACAATTTATACGATCATCAGAATATTTATCAGAATTTATCAATGCGTATCAAAATTTCTCAGAGACAAGATCATAAGTCTTAAAACAAATTCCATTAATATATCAAAATAATACATTGATGAAATTGAAATTACATCAGAACTTTTACATTCTTGTCCTAAGCTTCTAAATCTAACATCAACAGCCTTAGTCCTAGCTAAGAAGCCTGACAAAGCTGAGGATGAAGAAGAACAGGAAGAAGACGAGACTAAGTCATCTTCCTCTTCCTATCTTCAACAAACAAGATAGCGAGTCGAATGATTCGCTCTTGCTGACGGATAGCTTCCCGCCGTTCCGCCTCCAATCGATCAAGATGAAGCTGGTAGTCCATCTCGAAGAACAGAAGTTGGTTCAGCACCGCCTGTGGGACAGAGCCCCATATCTCTTCAGGAATGGCAGTTACATGCCACTCCTGCTGCCAGTCGGCGCAGCTTAGCTCCATATGAAAATTTTGGTAATTCAAAAACATGTTGAATCGAACCATGATGCTTTTGAAAAAGTATATGAAGGTAAGATTGTGAGAAAAATTGATGAAAGGGCTAATGTGAAGTGGCTGATTATATAGGCAAGAGAATGTCAGGAGACGCGAAGATATTTAATGCTGACAGATAGAGTTAAGTCTACCTCGTCTCCCTAGACTTGAAAAAGAATAATAGTCATTTGAAAAGGAATGTGCACATGTAACAAGAGTGAGCTGTTCAAGGACGAGTGCCATTAGTCCTAACCATAGACTATTAATCTTCCACTTCAACATATGCTAAATTAAACTGAGACTGTTACCAACTTTTACTCACAGATAAGTCAAGTAAAGGGTTAGACTGAAAAATCAGAACTTAGACCTATACCAGAACTTAACAGTCATCAGAACATAATGTCTTAACTCGAACAAGGAATATCTATCTTAGTAGGTTTTCATACAAGTTCTGAGTTATAGTCTTCAAAACTTAATCATCAGAACATATAACTAGAACGTGTCCTCAGAATTTGTGCAAGGTGACACAGTGACTGTTTGTCTAAAATAACATAGACCACCACAAAAATTTCATCATTCATATGGAGTGATTTGTGTGTGCATTAAGCTAAATAACTAATACAGAGTAAAGTCTGATTTACTTCAGTACAGCTTAGAAATAAGTCATAATTAAAATTTTGCTAAAGAGCCGTCATTATCCTGAAACCTACTGATAAATGAGTTCATGCATGAGTCCACCTCAACTGTTTTTGTGCTAATTTTATGCATCTTTTTAAATTCTATTTTACAGTGGCTTCTCAGTGTAAGTGAGTTACGACTGCGTATCAGAATTTATGCTATTATCAGAGTATTTCTCCAGTAATCATAGAGTGTGAAAAGTCACCAAGAAAATATTTTGCTTTTCTAATGCATATTCACTTAATACCAGCTATGCACTTGGGTCGTCCCATTCACATTTTTACTCTAGATCTCAAAGGAGTACCTGATATTATTCTTTGATTCTTTTTCTTCTTCTTTTGATAAGTGAGGTTTATCAGCACTTAGTACATTCAGCAGTTTTACTAGAATCAGAACTTAAACAGATGAGTAGCATTATTCTAATTTGGGACTTAGTAATAAGATGAATAAAGTAAACTAAACTAAGCTCAAGTATCAGAATTTGCTTGTGTCATAAGATTTCCACAGAAATAATTACTTCTTTCATGGGATCATTTGTTTAGTTAAGACTAGTAGGTCAGTATCTAGCACAATTATCCTCATAGGATTGAATGATTACTTAAACAGATATATCACTTATTAGGGTTAAGAGATATGTATCAGACAACAGTCAGTACTTAAAAACATTTATCAATTAATGCACAGAATATACAAAGAGATTAATTCTGTAAATACTGATCATAAAGTCTGATAACATAGAACAAGTTTAAGCAGATTTAGAGAAAGAACCTGAAATCATTCCAAGTTCATTTACCAATTTTGTAAAGGTAGCTTCACACAGTGGTTTTGTGAAGATATCTGCTACTTGTTGATCTGTGGGAACAAAATGCAATTCCACTGTACCTTCATCCACATGTTCCCTGATGAAATGGTACCTAATGCTGATGTGCTTTGTCATAGAGTGTTGAACTGGATTACCTGTCATAGCAATAGCACTTTGATTATCACAGTAAATAGGGATTTTGAAATATGTTAACCCATAATCCAGTAACTGATTCTTCATCCAAAGAATCTGTGCACAGCAGCTTCCTGCAGCAATATACTCTGCTTCTGCAGTTGATGTGGAAATTGACTTTTGTTTCTTGCTATACCAAGAAACCAACCTGCCTCCAAGAAATTGGCAGCTACCACTTGTGCTTTTCCTGTCAATTTTGCAACCTGCAAAATCTGCATCTGAGTAACCTATTAATTTAAAATCTGATTCTCTAGGATACCATAATCCTAGATCAGCTATTCCTTTAAGATACTTAAAGATTCTTTTTACAGCTGTTAAGTGAGGTTCTCTTGGATCTGCTTGAAATCTTGCACAAAGACAGGTAGCAAACATGATATCTGGTCTACTAGCAGTTAGATAGAGAAGTGAGCCAATCATACCTCTGTAATCAGTAATATCTACTGAATTACCAGTATCCTTATCCAGTTTTGTTGCAGTGGCCATGGGAGTGGATGCACTTGAACAGTCTTGCATTCCAAATTTCTTCAGCAAGTTTCTGGTGTACTTAGATTGACAAATAAAAGTGCCTTCTTCATTCTGCTTGACTTGAAGGCCCAGAAAATAACTAAGTTCTCCCATCATACTCATCTGATATCTTGACTGCATTAGTTTGGCAAACTTTTTGCAAAGTTTGTCATTTGGAGACCCAAAAATGATATCATCAACATAAATCTGGACTAAAAGTAAGTCCTTGCCATGGTTGAGATAGAACAGTGTTTTGTCAATAGTTCCTCTGTTGAATCCACTTTCCAGAAGAAACTGAGCTAAAGTCTCATACCATGCTCTAGGAGCTTGCTTAAGTCCATAAAGTGCTTTATCAAGCCTGTAGACATAATCTGGATGTTTGGAATCTACAAAGCCTGGAGGTTGTTCAACATATACTTCCTCCTCTAATTCTCCATTGAGAAAAGCACTTTTTACATCCATTTGAAAGACAGTAAACTTTTTGTGAGCGGCATAAGCCATGAATATCCTTATGGCTTCTAATCTAGCAACTGGCGCAAATGTTTCATCATAGTCAATTCCTTCCTGTTGAGAATATCCTTTTGCAACCAGCCTTGCCTTGTTCCTTGTTATTATGCCATCACTATCAGTTTTATTTCTGAATACCCATTTTGTACCAACAACAGATCTATTTTTAGGTCTTGGCACTAAGGTCCAGACTTTGTTTCTTTCAAATTCATTCAACTCTTCCTGCATTGCTTGCACCCAATCAGCATCTTGAAGAGCTTCTTCCACTTTCTTTGGCTCAGACTGAGAGAGAAAAGAATTGTAAAGACATTCATTAGAGGTACCTGTTCTAGTTCTGACACCTGCATCAGGATTTCCGATTATCAAATCAGGTGTATGTGATTTTGTCCACTTCCTTGCAGATGGAAGGTTTTCTCTAGAACTGGATGCTCCCCCATGATTCATGCTGTCTTCATTTTCATTTTCTGATGCTCCCCCTGAAACTATGCTCTCTGACTTGGATTCTTCAGCATTTAGATTTTCAGCACTGTCAGTACTTGACTTATCAGAACTTGACGAATCAGAACTTGAAGAGCCAGATATATGTTCTGATGCTTCTTGAGATGTGATAATATCTTGAGTATGCTTCCCCTGCATTGGTGCATCTTCCTTTGACGTAGTCACCATAATTTCAATAACATCAGAGTTTAATCCATCAGAGTTTACAGTATCAGGACTTAGACTGTCAGGATTTAAGGTATCAGAATATGAATCTTCATTTTCAAATCTCAGCTGATCAGTATCAATGCAATCTTCAAGTCCAGTGATCTTCTTGTCATCAAAAGAGACATTGATAGATTCCATGACAACTTTTGTTCTCAAATTATAGACTCTGAAGGCTTTTGTGGAAAGTGGATATCCAACAAAGATTCCCTCATCAGCTTTTAGATCAAACTTGGATAGCTGTTCAGGATGAGTCTTGAGAACAAAACACTTACATCCAAATACATGAAAGTATTTCAGATTTGGCTTCTTGTTCTTCACCATCTCATATGGTGTTTTTCCATGCTTGTTAATGAGTGTTGCATTTTGAGTAAAACAAGCAGTCTGCACAGCTTCAGCCCAGAAATAGGATGGAAGCTTTGCTTCTTCAAGCATTGTTCGTGCAGCTTCAATGAGAGTTCTATTCTTCCTTTCAACAACTCCATTTTGCTGTGGAGTTCC
This sequence comes from Apium graveolens, assembly GCF_009905375.1. NCBI lineage: Eukaryota > Viridiplantae > Streptophyta > Magnoliopsida > Apiales > Apiaceae > Apium > Apium graveolens. The sequence goes on along the minus strand of NC_133657.1, from coordinate 73,190,671 downwards.
AGGAGCAGAAAATTCCTGCTTTATTCCATGATTTTTGCAGAACTCTTCCATTATCAAATTCTTGAATTCAGTGCCATTATCACTCCTCAAAATTTTCACAGAATCTTTGATCAATTTATCCAGATGTTTGACATGATCAATCAGGATAGATGCAGTTTCACTTTTTGTGTGCAAGAAATACACCCATGTGTATCTGGTGAACTCATCTACTATGACCAACGCATATTTCTTCTTTGCAATAGACATGACATTCACCGGGCCAAATAGATCAACATGAAGTAGACAATAAGGCTCAAGAATTGATGATTCAGTCTTGCTCTTGAATGAGGATTTTCTTTGTTTGGCCTTCTGACATGAGTCACAAAGACCATCAGGAGCAAACACTGATTTTGGCAGTCCTCTCACAAGATCTTTCTTGATCAGTTCATTTATCTTGTTGAAGTTTAAATGAGAGAGTTTCTTGTGCCAATTCCAGCTTTCTTCAATTGAGGCTCTACTCACTAAACAGATTGCAGAACCATCAGAACTTGTTGAAAGCTTAGCTTCATAAATGTTACCACGCCTGAATCCCTTCAGAACAACTTTTCCTTTAGATTTACTAACTATTTCACAATGTTCTGCAAAGAAATCAACATGATAACCTCTGTCACAGATTTGACTTATACTCAGTAAGTTGTGTTTAAGTCCTGAGACCAGAGCTACATCTTTAATGATGACATTCCCAAGATTGATATTGCCATATCCCAAAGTTTTTCCAATGTTGCCATCTCCATAAGAAACACTTGGGCCAGCTTTCTCCACAAAGTCTGATAGCAGGGCCTTATTTCCAGTCATATGTCCTGAACATCCACTGTCCAGAACTAAAATATTTTTCCTGTTGCCCTGCAATCAAAAAGACCACTAATTATTAGTTTTAAGGACCCAGACTTGCTTGGATCCTTTGGCCTTTTTAGGTTTGTTAACATTTGCAGCGGATTTAGCATCAGATTTTATGTTAACAGTTTTCTCATCAGAACTTATACTACCAGACTTTGAATCAGAACTTACACTAGAAGGAACAACAGAAACTTTCTTTAAAGAAGGTTTTATTTGATAATAATCATAGTACAAACTATGATATTCCTTACAAGTATAAATGGAATGCCATAAACTACCACAATGAAAACAAGGATTTTGTGGTTTGTATCTAACAGACTGACTCTTAACTCCTGATTTTGAAGATAAGGAGTTAATATTCTTATTCTTCCTGCAAAAAGAAGCCAGATGGTTAGAACTTCCACAGTTATGACATGCTTTCCTAGGAGCATCAGGAACAGATTTATAGTTATTGCTTTTATTCACACCTTCCTTTCCATTCCTGTTTTTCCTAGGTGATTTTACCTTGTTTGCATTCTTAACATCTTTCAGCTTATGTTTAAGCTGCTTCTTTGTCATTAAGCCTATGTTAACTTCAGCTGTCTTTTCCTGTTTTAGTTTGTCAGAAGCTAATTCCTTTTTAACTTCTGATTTCTCATTTTCAGATTTTTCAGTTACAAACTTAACAGGTTTTAACTTCGGCTTTTGCTTATCAACAGGCTTAATTTCTACAGTTCCTTTTTCATTTTTATTTTCTCCATAACCTAAGCCCTCTTTCCAGTTTCCACTGCTTAGCAAATTTTGAGTTGTTTTGCCAGAGTTAGTCCAAGTTTTGATAATCTCTCTCTCCTTTTCTAACTCAGTTTTTAGAGATTCATTCATTTTTAGCACTTCATCCCTAACATAAAAAGCACCATCTCTATCCTTCTGAGTTTGATGGAACATGACTAACTCTTTTTCTAAGAAATCATTTCTTTTCCTAAAAGCAAGATTTTCAGAAGTTAATCTTTCACATGTTAAAGTTTGATCTCTATAACTAACAAACATGGTTTTAAGATATCTTCTCAACTCATTAATATTATCAGTATGAAAAGCATAAGTAGTCTGAGGTACCTTTGTTTCAGCAGCTTCAGAACTGCTCTCAGAACTTGATTTATCAGCATTTACCATCAATGCATAGTTCTCCTCACTTTCAGAGTCTGAGGTGTCTGTCCAGCTTTTCTGCTTTGTGACAAGAGCTTTACCTTTGTCACTCTTGGTCTTCTTGCAATCAGGAGATATGTGGCCTTTCTCACCACAATTATAACATTTAACATTAGCGTAATCTCCTCTATCAGACTTTCCTCCTCTTCCTTCAGATCTTCTGAAATTCTTCTTATCAGAACTTATGCCTTTCCTGGAAAACTTCTTTCCCTTCCTGAACTTCCTGTATGCAATCTTTGTGATTCCTTTCACCATAAGAGCACACAGCTTCATCATCTCCTCATCAGCATCAGTTTCAGGCAAGCTTTCAGAATCTGAGTCATCATTACTCTCAGAACTTGATGACTCAGTATCAGACTTTATGATAAGAGCTTTACCCTTGTCTTTCTTTGAGGAAGGTGGTTTGGGGGATTCCTCTTCAGCCTTGAGAGCAACTGTCCTTGACTTTCCTCCTTTCCTCTTGCTTCTTTGTTCCATCTCAAGTTCATGAGTCTTGAGCATTCCATAGATTTCATCAAGAGTTGTCTCATCAAGATTGTAGTTGTCTCTTATTGTTGTTGCCTTCAAATCCCAACATTCAGGAAGAGCTAACAGGAATTTAAGGTTTGTATATTCAAGATCATACTCCTTATTAACCAATGACAAGTCATTCAAGAGTTTGACAAATCTATCATATACATCAGTCAATGACTCATTAGTCCTAGAGTCAAAGTGTTCATACTCTTGAGTGAGTATTGTCTTCCTGTTCTTCTTAACTGTTTCAGTTCCTTGACACCTTGTCTCCAGTGCATCTCATATCTCCTTAGCAGTCTTGCAGTTGATTACCCTGTTTGACATTACATTATCAATGGCACTATGCAATAAGTGTCGTACCTTGGCATCCTTAGCAATAGATGCTATATCTTCAGCAGTGTAATCACTTTTTTCCTTTGGTACGGTCTTTGCTGCTTCACCTGCAACTACAACAGCGACCTTGGTAGGTTTGTGAGGCCCTTCCTTGATTCTATCAAGGTATTCTGGATCTGTTGCTTCCAGAAACATGGTCATCCTTACCTTCCATATGGGATATTCAGATGGTCTCAATATGGGAACTCTGATAGTCTCATATCGACTCTGAGTTGATGTCTTTGATGATTCCTCAGTTTTGGTAGGCTTAGTTGGAGTTTCTGTGTCAGACATGACTGTGTTTGGATCTTTAACTGTATGTGTGTTAATAGAAGGCTCTGATACCACTTGTTAGGTCACACTTTCACTGTAGAGGGGGTGAATACAGTGTTTATTACAATCAAATCAAACTTCAAGAACTTATGTAACAGAAAACAAACTTTATTGAAACAATAAACTCTGTTACAATCTGAAACTGTTATCTCTCAGTGATGAACAAAATATCACGAGAGCTGCTAGGGTTACAGTAAATAATATTCTCGATAATGATAACACTTATAGTGTAAACCCTATGTCTGTGTTTATATATTACACAGTTACAAGATAATCGCTAATTGATATGGAATATAATTCTGCTTCCTAATATATATCAATCAGATATCTTTTCTTCCAAGTATTCCATTCTTTACGGAATTCCTTCTTCATGCATATCTCTTCTTATGTTTATCTTGATCTTCTTAACTTTAATCAGCTACTGTCCTTATCTGATCGTCCTTCAGCACTTAAGTTCTGATATCTATCTCCTGATGCTTATCTCCTGATAACATAAGTACTGATATCCCTTAAGTTCTGACGTCCAGTATAAGTACTGATCAGTTAAGTACTGATTTGTTCTGTTCAAATAAGATCTGAAATCTAAACATAAAACTTATTAGCCATGACATTATCAAATATATCTAACATCATATAGTTGCATTCATGCATTTTTGTTTCTTGTATTTTGAGTTTGTTTATGCTTGAGGACAAGAATCGATTCAAGTTTGGGGGTATGTTGAGTGGCATTTATGACACTTATTTATGCTCTAATAAGCTTTAAATTGATGCATTTATACTCAAGTTATTAAGTGTTTTAATGTTTTTTCTAATGTTTTTGTATTTCAGACATTACTCAGGTAATCAGGTGAATTAGCATTGTTTTGGTGCTAATTTGGTGTCCAGGTGGTCTTGGAATAAAAGCTCGTGGAAAGCCGGCTCGAAGCAGCAAGATTTAAGAAGAAATCTGAGTTTTTCCCAGAAGGACGGCGTGCCGGCGCTGTGATAGCGCGTAGCAGCGCCGGGGTTCCAGGAATACAGCGCGTCCGCGCTGTGATAGCGCGTGCCGATGCCGAATTCAAGAATCCTGTTTCTAATACAATTCTAAAAGGGAAGGCTTCCAGATTGTTGAGGGCTGCTATATATATTCATATTAGGTCATTTTAATAAAGAGACGGACCAGAGCACAAGGAGAAGATGACAAGAGACCTTTAGCATAATTCAACAAAGGCGAAAATGATCTAGTTTATTCTTTTGAATCTTTGTTTTGAGTTGTAATTTGGATGCTTGTTTCTTGTTTTGCTGAACCTATACTCTTGTTTGTATTTGGTTTAATTATTATTATAAAGACTACACTTTATATATCATATTTTCATCGGAACCCACGTTGATGATGAATCCGATTATGGGCTAATCGTTATCATGGGGTTCTAGTGGAGTTATTTATGGATTTCTTTAGTTAAATTATTTGATGCCTTAGTATGTGGTGATTGTATGATATCCTAGTATTGGTTGTGCGTATTCGTCTTATGAGCATCACGAATTTATAAGATAGTGTGTTAATTCTTAATGAAGCGAAAGTAAATTTAAGGATTTAGAACTTGCCATGCTAGCATAGGTTCATGTATGTGTCATGCATGATTCGTAGGTAATTTTAACCATCTTACTTGCCCTATGTAATCAAGATAGATAACTTGTGTTTAAACCGTTATGTTGTCAAATTCTATAGACATATCGGGTCTCAATATAATTGGTGCCTATTCAGCTTCTATCTCTTTTGTGGATGTCTGGTAGAATGGTACTCGTGCAACGAAAGTTGGCATTTATCAATTTCGTGTTATCTGATTAGTGTCATCACCATTGCATGCTAAGGTTAAGAACAATAAGGCTATTGAATGAAGTATTTAATGAAGTTAGAATCCCATGTTTGTCATATATATTAATTCAGTCAATCTTATTCTCGTAGTTATAATTGTTAGCGTAATTCTTAATTATAAACAATCTCAACTTATTACTCGTCCTAGCAGTGGATAATAACCATACATTGTTGCTTAGGTGCATAAATTAAACAGTTAACCAATACAGTCTCTGTGGGAACGAACTAGAAAAGATTCTACACTACTTGTGAACTTGTTTACTTGCGTGTATTATTAGCATGTGTTTAGCGACTAACAGTACGGAGAAGATAAGGACTCGTTGTAAAGGGTTTCACTGATACTAGTTTCCTAACCTAATTTCTGTATAGACAAGGATGATTATATGTATGTCTGGTTTGTGTTTTGTCTAAATATAAGTTATGTTAGCTGGAATGGTTCACAGCAAGAACATTGATAATTCTGTAATGGAAGCTGAATATATTGATACTTTTGAAACAGCCAAGGAGACTATATAGGCATGCCCTTAGGCGATATCACCTTATTAATGAGATTAATGATCAAGGAGATATAAATGTAAAGTGCATAGTAATGATAGTGTTGTAGACCCACTGACTAAGGCTTTGTCGCGGCAGAAGCACGATGGTTATACTAGTTCAATGAGTATTAGATACATGGGTGATTGGCTCTAGTACAAGTGGGAGATTTTTAGTGTTTGTACCCTAGAGACAACACTATGATATTTTAGTTTAAGACATTAGGATTATTAATGTTTATGTTCTATCGATTATTCCCTTTATAATTTATTAATTCTTAATTTACTGCTATATAAATATTAGATTAATAAATGTCCTTGGAATATGATATGCAATTCTATATCTCTAAGTACGTGACTTAGAAATGAGATTATGAGAATAGTAGTAATACTCCTAAAGGTCCCTAGTCGAGTATTATTATTAAGGGACAATAATTATGCATTAAGACTGGTGTGTTTATTGACTGATGATCACATCTCATTGATTATAGGTATGATGATACTAAAGTCAAAAACACAGGAAGATGTATATGTACATGGTGCTGGACAGACCCAATGTGAGATTCTACATGTTTGTTGTGTCATAAGTAACTCTCACTGTGATAATTATATAATGGTCCTTAGACCTGAAGTCATTATATTTCTATATGAGATATAATATACATTGATTCCATTAAAAGTTATCCTTGACCGGGTAATGATAAAAGTGGACATTTGGTATATTATGAATCGTATGAGAAATATGAATGATCTCGATGGGATTTAACCCTCATATTTTAGGAGTAATATTATTGGCCTCTTGTGTGAGCTAGACTATGAAATGTGTGGCCACGCTCAAATTTTGATTTGATATGATAGTCTACTCATTGATCAAGGAAACTTTGATTAAACTATGATGAGGATGACACATTACATGCCTCTAGTTTAATCTATAATATTTGGTTAAAGAGATTATATTACATTGTACATTATTCACGAAAGGTTTAATAGATCATTGATTCAATTATTATTACTTGGGTAGCAATGATGTATTACTAGATGTCGTTCGTTATTTACAATTTTAAATTAGATTTAAATTCCTTGCCAACGTAATAATAACCTATAGGGTCACACACTAAGAATACTTGAAGGATTATTTAATTTAAATTGGATTTAAATTATATTAAAGTAATTCAAATTATTTATAATATTAATTTAGTATGACTTAATTAATTAGATAAATATTAATATTCTAATTTACTAATATTAATTATTAAATTCATTTGTTAAATAATTAAGTGTGACTTAATTAATATAAAAATAGGAATTTTGAATTAATAATAACTCCTAATTAGTTAAGAGTTATAATTCTTATTATAATCTCTATATAATATCTCTTGTGTGGCTGTTTTTGTATTCAAGATTTTTAATAAAACCCTATCCACCAAGGGAGAAGATGGAGAGAGCAAGAAGAAACGAGTTAGAGCTAGTACACATTCAATCCTTGCGTTCAAGCATTCGTTTGGATACTGATAGAGCATAGATCGCGAGAGCGGGATGCGTGGTGATTGAATAAGCTTTGGATCTCTATTAGTCAACCAATTTGTAAAGCTTCTTAAGGTAAACAATCTGATCTATGAATTAAATATCTATTTTTTTGCATGGATCCTGCGGTGGGTTTTAAAAATTCTGATTTTTCAAATTTTTAATTACTGTTTCTGTTGCATTTATGTGCTCAAAACCCTTCAAGTTGTACGTGGCTAAGTCGGTTGCACACCTTATTTGAACCGCTTAGTCTAGCGTAACTTATCAGAGACCTAGCTAGTCTCTGAGTTCTGGAACATATAAATTATGTGATAACTGATCAGTTGTCCTAGATAATGTTATGTGATGGCCTGATCAGCCGTCACTAGATAACGTCCAATATATATATATATATATGATTTTGGTTTTGTGGATTCCCGTGGCAACACGGATGATTTGGTGATTCCTGTCATGAGACAGATGATTTAAAAATTGAAATAGCATGCTAAAATTAGACTCTTGTATTTAAACATCACGTGATTATGTTATGTTTTAAAGAGCATGATAGTTTTGTGGATATCCAGTTTTCCTGTTTTTCATGGTTTTATACATGATTGATTTTACGATTTCCATCCCTATAGGTGTTTATCATAAAATGTTTTACTTGTCATTTATATATTCGTATTGCTGATCAATTAATTGCTCACCCTTGCAAAAAAATTGCGTATATACATCGCAGATGCCTAGGAGAACTTTCCATTGTAGCCAGGGCAGAGTTCCAGTTCCTCATGTACCAGATTCCTCCAAGGTAGTTGTGTCAGACCTAATGTAGGTCTGTTGAGTTGCTGTATAAGTTAATTATGTCAGGCTTGTTTAAATAAGTTTAGTTTTATAATAGTTAAGTAGCCTAAGTCATACCTAAACCTGGAAAAGATTTTGGGAAAGGGGTTGTGTTCATGTAGTATTATGAGTTGGTTGTATCATATATTTGTGGATTATTGTTGTTCGTGACGTCAACTCCTGACCCCGAAGTTGAGGCCGTCACAGTTCAAGCATATCTTTCTAGGTGCATCGGGAATAGTTTTATAAGTACCATTTTCTTTAATACCTACTTTACCATTCCTGTTTTTCCTAGGCTTTTTCTCCTTGTCTTTCATGTGTAATTCCTTTAGCTTTTTCTTAAGCTATTTATGAGTCATTAAACTAATATTTATTGAACTTTTGTAAACCTGTTCACTCTTATCAGTATTTAAGTTTGATTTAGGTGCTGAGGTTGAACCTACCTCATAAACTGACTTAACAGCATCAACACTTGAATTAAACTTAATGGGCTTTAGCTGAACTTTGTTCAGTTAACCTTAGGATCAGTATTTGTTGGTTTAATCTTATCGGTTTCTTTTCCATTCTTCTTATCAGAATTAGATCTATTTGTATATTCTAATTTTGATCCTTAATAACCATATTCTAAAATTTCCTGAGTTGTTTATCCTGAGTTAGTCCAAAGACTAATAACCTCTCTTTATTTAGCTAACTCCTTTTCTAGATAAGCATGATTTTCTAACAGTTTTCTTTAATATAAACAACATTATCTCTTTTGTTTTGAATTTCTAGCATGGAAAGGAACTCAATTACTAGGTGATCATTCATTTTCTTTAAATCAGAGTTTTCACTCTTGATTCTATTATTCTCTAAAGTTTAATCCCTATAACTAACATGCAGAGATTTAAGAAACATTCTTAATTTATAGATATTATCAGTATCAATAGCTAGTGTGGTTTGAGGTACCTTTAATTCGGTAGTGTTAGCCTCAGTTTTAGCATTTGCTGTGACGCCCTCCAAACCCGGGTCAGAAGTTTGGGGTTCCCAACACACACACACACAATATATATAAACCTGCTTATGACAATAATAATATGCAGTGACCCTACTTATCATAAACCACGGATCACAACAGGTTAAATTATGCACACAAGCCACAACTACACTTATATTACAAACATTACAAAACCCGTCTAGTTTAACTTACATCGGAAAATAAAACATTCTTACAAACTTTCAAATTTAAACTATAACAAAAGTCTTCATCTAGCTTATTCTGTCTCAACCTGGAATCCTAACTCACACACTTGGTTTGGGATCCTCTTTACCAATAGGCTCCTTCTTAACTGGAAAAGAACATAAACAGATTCGCAAGAGTGAGCTAACTAGCTTAGCAAGTCACAGTGATATACGGAGATTAAACAATGACCCAATGAAATGATTTAGGGTATCAAATTTCTTGTTAAGCAATGATTAGAATTGGATATTCAATTTTTATTTTAAAAACCAAGGCTAGGCTGTTGATCAGTCACGCACTAACCCCGAGCAAGGCACACAGCTCTGCTCTATATACTGGATCCAAGGCACATTTTGGCCTAACATGGCCACGAATATGGTCTGACCACGAATTTGGTCCACACTTATAATACAATCCAATTCTACAATAATTACATAATAAACAATATAAACTAATAAACAGAATAACATTTGTCTTCCAGCATAAGGTGATTTTTAATCACCGAAAGGTATAACAAGGTAAGTACAAGGATTGGCTATCAGCCGGTCAAATAATCAGATAACAGGAGAATCAAGGTCTCGTGGTTATAAGGATTAATTTTCTGATGTATAAGGTATGAAGGTTTGTATATTAAACAATTCTGGTTCAGTGATCAGTGTATAGTTGTATGTATTTGTGGAGTGGTATCGTATCTCTGTGGTTTGTATCTGGTATTCAATAATCAATGGTTTACGAAAATAAGGCTGACGGCTCAAAATCAATAACTGAAATCAGGGTTTAGGGTTAAATACTTCAAGGCACTTGCAATATAAATTAGAACTATTCAATTACTTGTAACATATCTTGAGAAGATTTAGAACACTTGCCTTATCTCAATTCACTGACATTTCTCTTGCTTTCGTTCACCGACTCCTAATCACTGACTATCTGCTTCCCCTTTCTATGCCTCGCTTCCTCTGCTAGACATCACAAGTATCTATCAATACTCTTTCTCACTTTATTTTATTCGATACAAACTTCTATCTACCCTTCGTTTCACCCAAATCCGACTTACGGATTGAAACTTACGATTAAAACAGTCAAACAATGCACAGATAAGCATATTGTACATCAGTCGGATCACATATAGCACATAACACGGAAGATATTCGATAAAAATAATTTTTCAAAGAAGATTCGGGGTTAAAATAATTTTCCAGGTATTTAATACGAATTTTTAAACATTTTTCAGAATTAAAATGGGTCGATGTATCATCTATTAATAATCAACAAGGTTCGAATCTGACTTTAAAATCATTTTATAATAATTATCGAGCCTTGAACATTATTTAAAATAATATTTTAAAGCTCGAAACTATTTTTCGGAATTTTTAAATCGAAAGAAATAATTAAATCTAATTAAATAATTATTTAATAATAATTAATAACTAATTAAATCAAATAATCAATTAATATTTAAATTAATTGACAAATTAAATAATTAATTATTAACTAAAATTAATTAACTAAATAATTCCGATTTATTTTTGGATTATAAATAATTTTTGAAATTAAAATAATGATTTTTGAAATTTTAATAATTAAAAACGAATTTCTGAATTTAAAATAAATTAGAAAATATGATTTTTTATAAATTTTTAAAACAACAATCCTATTTTTGCAATTTCTGGAAACTTTAGGGACCTAACTGTTTCTTCTTCGAAACTACAGAGGATAAAATGCAATTTTGTAAACTTCTCGCCGGAAAATGCCCTGTCTCACCGGAGACGGCGATCCATGTACGCTCAGGCCACCATCACCTCCAGATATGATCTACAAATCACCAGGAATCTATTTGTACAAACCAAAAAAATTAATAACCCCTGAGTTGGCCGGAAACACTCGAAGAAAACTCGCCGGTCGACGAGTTCTTCTTTACTCCGGCCGGCCCAATTCCGGAATCGTTTGCACATGAGACCACCACCAATCGATTCCTATTTTCAAGCTCTACACACTGATATCAACCAATCAATATAATAAACCCTAGATCAAAAAGCCCTAATGTTCAATTGAAAACATCCATACGGGTTATAAACCCTAATTTTGCAATTCAAAAATTAAACCCACTTCTGAACATGTTATTGAACTCCAAATTTAACATATGATATACCAAAATGATCAGAATCAAATTATCTACAACATGCAACCATCAAATCATACAAACAACATTAAAAGCAAAAAATGTATAATTAAACCCAAAATAATTTGTAATTAATAAAATTATAAAAAAATACATATGGATTCTGCAAGTATATGGATTACAGAACTTGATAGTACTCTTCAATACCTTTATTTTGGTTACTTGAACTCCAAAATCCGATATTGATAACACCTTCAAATATAGGTTTGATTCTCAAGAACACTATGAATTATGGTTTTTCTCTGAAAATTTATATATTTTACTATTTGTAAATGATTATCTATACAAAATAAAATACGGTAAGGGCTATTTATAATTACCGAATATTGGTATCTCGTTAGATCATATTGGATATAAAATATAATACTTAATTGATAAAATAGATCCAATTCGGTACCAGTTTTGGGATAATTATCAAAAATAAGCTTTTTGTAAATACAGACTTGGTCTCACCATTTTGGTTACATAAATTACGAGAAGATAATATAATAGTTTAATCAAAATATCCCGTTTCTCTAAAGTACAGGCTTTATTAATTTACCGAAACGAATATGGTTTCAAAAATTTTGTATCGGGACCCGTACGGGTAAAACCGTACTTCGGATCGAAAAAAACATGGAAAATGCTCGAAATATTGCAATTACGTTAGATAGGATTTTTCCCGAGACTTCAGGGTTGTAAAAACGTATAAACGACTGAAGTCGATTGGTTTCTGATTATACAAAATAGTTTATAAATACTCGGAAAAATTATTTATTAAACTCATAAATCCTTTATAAAATCATATAACAACATAAAAATTAACAGAAAACTATCACAATTATCTATACTTTATTTTGGACATATAAAAATTAAAAGACTCAAATTTTATCATATTTAAACATTCAAACACAGATACCACTTAACAGATAATTCACCAAAAATTCACATAATAAACACAAAATATTATTTATTGACAAAAATAATTACACGATATATCCCAGATATTACAGCCTTCCCCTTAAAAGGATTCAGTCCTCATAATCTCCTAAGTAAACAAATAAGGGTACTTTTCTCGCATATCACTTTCTGGATCTGTTAAGAATATGTTATGTACGTTATGATAACTTGAAAAAAACACTTAGTAGATTTTAGTTAAGTGAAATTGTAGCTTTCAACGGATGATCAATTCAACATTCGTTGAAAGTGTAGCTTATGTAACAAACAATAAGACTAGTAGCACATTTCTGCATACTTAAAGTAACTTAGTGAACTAGATGTTGTAGAATGTTTAAGTCATATTGACTACTAGATTGATATGAAAGATAGGATGGTTAATTATAAATATTAGATGCCTTGTAATCATGTATAAATGATATGGAGTCAAATGAAAAGAAGAAAGTCTCAACGGATGATTCACAAAGTTTCAACGGATGATCAATATAAGTCTCGAAGGATGATCAACCAAAATTTCAACGGATGATCAAATTTAAAAGAGAATTTGACAGTTAATTGAGATTCACATGCGTTGGTTGTATGTGAATGGAATGTGGCAGCCTAATTCAGGTTTTAGAGAACAAAAGAAGCATTTCCATTTCCATGCTAAACATAAGATATTCAAAGACCCTGGAAAGAGAAGTGTGGTAGCATGTAATTAGACTAGAAATAGTTTGTCTCATTATCTTGTCTTTTCATCATGTAACTTGGTGATATATAAACCAAGGGTAGCAAGTTGAATAGTATCGAAGTTAGTAAGCAATTACCAGAGAAATAGATAAGGCAAAATCTGTAAAATATTTCTTTGTTCTTGTTGTTCAACTTGTAAGCAGTTGTGTACATTTTATACACAGAGTTCTTTACTTAATATATATCTCTGGTGGAAAAGTTCAATCCACCAGAAAGTTTTTAAATACTTGTATTTAAATGCTTTGTGTTTTGATTTCTAATTAACTTTCATTCCGCAATATTTCTAAATCAAACACATTTATTTATTTGTAGAAGAACTGTGATTAAAATCCAAAAAGGATCCAGAATGTCGTTCAACCCCCCCTGTAATTCTTGTTTAGATTGTTTGGGAATAACAATTGGTATCAGAGCAAGCTCTTGAAGAACAAAGAGTTTAAAAATCACAACCACTAACAAGATGAGCAGGAAAGATGTTGGAGTAAAAATTCCATTTCTGGACAAAGACAACTATCACCATTGGAAGGTGAAAATGCACCTGCATCTCCTATCTCAAGATGAATCATATGTGGACTGCATTAAGAAAGGTCCACATGTCCCTATGAGAGCTGCTACAGGAAATGAACCATATGTCCCAAAGCCTAGAGCAGAATGGTCTTATCCTGATATTGAATAAGTTCATAAGGATAAAAAGGCCATGAACATTTTGTTTAATTGTGTTGATAGTGACATGTTTGACAACATCATATACTGCAAAACTTCTAAGGATGTTTGAGATATAATTCAAGTTATATGTGATGGAACTGAGCAAGTAATGGAAAACTAAATGCAACTCTTGATTCAACAATATGAGCAGTTCCACAGTGAAGAAAATGAGTCACTCACTGACATTTTCAGTAGATTTCAAAAATTACTGAATGCTCTAAAACTGCATGGAAGGATCTATCAAACAAAAGATTCAAACCTCAAATTCCTTAGATCTCTGCCAAAGGAATGGAAGCCTATGACAGTATCATTGAGAAATTCTCAAGATTACAAGGAATTCACCTTGGATAGACTTTATGGGATTCTAAAGACCTATGAGCTTGAAATAGAGAAGATGAGAAGCTGGAGAAAGGAAGAAAGAAGGGAGGATCCATTGCATTGGTTGTTGAGCAAGAAAAGGAGAAGGGGACGAAGGTTGAAGCTATTGAATTTGCACCAAACCATAGAGTTTGTGAATGCAAGGGAAAGGGCTAGTAGCTAAAGATGAAGACAATCTTAGTCAAGATGACATGGATGACATAGATGAGCATTTTGCTTTTCTGTCCAGGAGATTTTCCAAGCTCAAATTCAAGAAGAATTTTGGAGCATCCAAGTCAAACAGAAACATGGTTGATAAGTCCAAATTCAATTATTTCAAGTGTGGCTTGGAAGGTCATTTTGCTAGTGAATGCAGAAAGTCTGATTCTGGTAAAAGGACGTTTGAGCCTGTTGATTATAAACAGAAATATTTTGAGTTGCTCAAACAAAAGAAGAGGGCTTTCATTACACAATAAAATGATTGGGCTGCAGATGGATTAGAAGAGAATGAAGATACAAGCTATGTCAATCTAGCATTTATGGCCAAATCAGATGAAACATAGGTCAGTTCATCCAGCAATCAGGTAATCACCACTAACCTAGCACATTTATCTAAAGCTGAGTGTAATGATGCCATAAATGACAAGTCTGCTAAATTATACCATCTGCATGTCACACTCAAGTCTCTCATAAAGAAAACACCAAACTTAAAGAGAACAATTTGTTTTTAAGTGAAAGAAACAATGTGCTAGAGACTCAATTTGTTGAGTTTGAAAACTTAAAGATAGAATGCAAGATTGCTAAAGATGAACTAACTAAATCCTTAAAGAAAAAGGAGATTTTAAGAAAGCAGCTTGAACGAGAACATAAAGTAATTAAGGCATGGAAATCATCTAGAGATGTCCATGCTCAAATTACTAAAGTTCAAGGTATAAAATCCTTCTGTGATGAAGCCTGGAAAAAGAGCAAGGAGAAACTAGATTCTAATTTGGTAGAAGGACTTTCTACAGATGTGGATTCAATGGATGATGAATTTCATCCGTCAAAAGATCTAAAGGATCATCCGTCGAGTGAGAAAAAGCCTATTAGCAAAGCTAAGCTAGCTAAACTAAATGAGAAATATGGATCAGTTTCTAAGAACTTTGTTCCAGGAGAAATAAGTCAAGTGAACAAGAACAGGAGAGTCAAAGTAGGGTATCTGTCTATCAAGAAATTGAATGACAGATTGGAGAAAATTGAAGTAAAAGCATAATCTAAAAGGAAAAACAATAGAAATGGGAAAGTAGGAATTAACAAACATAATAACTACACACCTGATAAATATTCACCAAGGAAAATCTGTGTTAAGTGTGGTAGTGTTAATTACTTGTTTGTTAATTGCAAACTTACTATGCCTGCTCCCATGTCTGCACCACCTTCATTTCCCAGCATGCCTACAATGTCTGTTAATGTTATGCCCGCACATAATTTGAATGCACAGTTTGCTAATATGTCATTTGCTCAAAATCCTTACTATGCTGCATTTAGTATGCCATAAATGCCATTTAGCATGCCATATTGTAATAACATGTTTGCACATAATATGCCTTTCCATGTTAATCAGCCTGTGCATGATAATTTTGCAATGATGAATGAGTTTTAAGGACTCTACTCAATTGACTAAGGATGAACCCCAAATGCCTAAGTCAAATGAGGACAAGCCTAAGAAACCTAAGAAAAAGGCTAACAAAACAGGACCCATGGAAACTTGGGTACCAAAATCAACTTGATTTGATTTTGTTATGTGCAGGGAAACAGAAAGAATTTTTGGTATTGGGATAGTGGGTGCTCAAGGCACATGACTGGAGATTCTACCCTGCTCATTGAGTTCAAGGAAAGAGCTAGCCCAAGTATCACTTTTGAAGATGACAGCAAGGATTATACTGTGGGATATGGCTTAATTTCAAAGGATAATGTCATCAATGAAGAAGTTTCCCTAGTGGATGTACTCAAGCACAATTTGTCGAGTATTAGTCAGCTTTGTGACAAGGGCAACTCAGTAACATTTAATTCTGAAGCCTGTGTTGTGACCAATAAGAGAAGCAACAAAGTGGTTCTCACTGGAGTGAGAAAAGGGAATGTGTATTTAGCTGATTTTAACTCATCAAATGCAGAATGTCACTTGTCTATTTAGCAAGGCAATTCAAGATGAAAGTTGGCTATGACACTAGAAGCTGTCCCACCTTAACTTCAAGACTATGAATGAGCTAGTCAGTAAAGACTTGGTGAGAGGTATTCCTCAAGTGGAATTCTCAAAGGATGGACTGTGTGATGCATGTCAGAAAGGAAAGCAAATCAAGGCATCATTCAGAAAGAAGCCTGACTCAACAATTGAAGAACCTTTGCAACTACTGCACATGGATTTATTTGGACCAGTCAATATATTGTCCATCTCAAGGAAAAGATAATGACTATTAATTGTGGATGATTTCTCAAAGTTCTCTTGGACATATTTTCTAAAATCCAAAGATGAAGCTAGTGAAATCATCATCAATTACATAAGGCAAGTCAACAATCATCCTGATTTTAAAGTAAGAAGAATCAGGAGTGACAATGGAACTGAGTTTAAGAATTCTGTGATGAGATTATTTTGTGAAGAGAATGGAATCATGCATGAATTCTCAGCAGCAAGAACACCACAACAAAATGGTGTGGTGGAAAGGAAAAACAGATCTCTTATTGAAGCTGTAAGGACAATGCTAGAAGAATCAAAGTAACCAACATATTTTTGGGCTGAAGCTGTAAATACTGTATGCTACACTTAGAATATTTCTTTGGTTAATCAAGCAAAATGCATGACACCCTACCAATTGTTCAAGAACAAGAAGCCAACACTGAACTTTCTTTATATTTTTGGCTGTAAATGTTATATCCTAAGGAATCAAACTGATCAGCATGGGAAGTTTGATGCCAAAGAAGATGAAGGCATTTTTGTTGGATATGCAGTTGGAAAAGTATATAGAGTCTACAATCTCAGAACCAATACTATTATGGAATCTGTACATGTTATGTTTGATGATAAAAAAATTGAAGGACTACAAGATGGAGATTTCCATGAAAGTCTCAAATTTGACAATGTTGAGATGATTTGTGAAGACAATGATGATGATAGTGTTCAAGAACAAATATTCGAGGATAATGCAGACAAATCTACAACTAATGAAGCACACAATTCAACATCCATTGAAAGACCAAGTGCATCATCTGTTGAAAGACAATCTGTATCATCCGTCGAAAGGCAAAGCTCAACATCCATTGAACCATTAATAGAAATTGAGGGACAATACAGATCACAATCAGAAAGGACCTCAACTACAAGTCAAAGATCCACAAACTCAGGGGGAGTTTCTTCTAATCAAAATTTTATCACACATCAAGACAACAATGAGGCCTATTCATCTAGAGCTAATCTACTCAATAGAGAAAATGGACTAGAAATCACCCATTTGAACTGATCATTGGTGATGCATATTCAAGAGTGCAAACAAGAAAAGCAACTCAAGAGGAATGTCTATATAGAAGCTTTCTATCTCAGGAAGAGCCTAAAAGGGGAGAGGAAGCTCTGCTGGATCCTGACTGGATTTTAGCTATGCAGGAGGAGCGAAACCAATTTGAAAGGAATAAAGTATGGAAGATGGTACTCAAGCCTAAATGAAAGAATTCTATTGATACTAAGTGGGTATTCAGAAACAAGATGGATTAAAATGGCATAGTAGTCAGGAACAAAGCTATATTGGTTGCTAAGGGCTACTGTTAACAAGAAGGAATAAACATTGATGAAACCTTTTCTCCTGTTGCGAGACTGAAGCCATCAGAATCTTCTTAGCCTATGCAGCCCATGCCAATTTCAAGGTCTATCAAATGGATGTTAAAAGTGCTTTTCTAAATGGATATTTGGAGGAGGAAGTCTATGTCAGTCAGCCTTCTGGTTTTGAAGACCCAAATTTTCCTGAATATGTCTACTATCTTTTAAAAGCACTTTATGGATTGAAGCAAGCACCTAGAGCCTGGTATGATACTTTGTCAAAGTTTTTTTAGAAAATCACTTCACAAGAGGTACTGTTGACAAAACTCTATTCTTTAGAAGTGTTAATGGATCTAGTATACTTCTTCAAATTTATGTAGATGATATTATATTTGGTTCTATAGATGAAAGACTTTGTAAAAAGTTTGCCAAACTAATGCAAAGTAAATATAAAATGAGCATGATGGGAGAACTAACTTACTTTCTTGGTTTACAAGTTAAGCAAGTTAGTGATGAAATATTCATTAGTCAAACCAAATATATTTTTGTTCTTTTGAAGAAATTTGACTTAATGGATTGCACATCTGCAAAAACTCCCATGGCCACTGCAACTAAACTTGAATTAAACACTACTGAAAAGTCTGTGGATATTTCAAGTTATAGAGACATGTTTGGCTCACTTTTATATTTAACAGCCAGTAGGCCAGATATAATGTTTGCTACATATCTTTGTGCTAGATTTAAGGCCGATCCTAGAGAATCTCGATTAATAGCTATTAAGAGAATTTTCAGATATCTCAAAGGAACACCAAAACTTGGCATTTGGTATCCTAGAGATTCTGGTTTTGATTTAACTAGTTATTCAGATGCAGATTATGCAGGTTGTAAAAGCGACATAAAAAGTACAACAGGAACCTGTCAATTTCTAGGAAATAAGCTAGTATCCTGGTTCAGTAAAAAGCAAAATTTAGTTTCTACTTCTACAACTGAAGCTGAATATATTGTTGCTGGTAGTTGTTGTGCTCAGATTTTATGGATGAAAAATCAATTGTTGGACTATGGTCTAAAGGTGAATAGGATTCCTATTTTTTGTGACAACATAAGTGCCATTGCAATTACTGAAAATCCAGTACAGCATTCAAGGACCAAGCACATTGACATCAAGTACCACTTCATCAGAGAGCATGTTATGAATGGTGCTGTGCAACTTTATTTTGTTCTAAGTGAGAAGCAACTTGCAGACATCTTTACCAAGCCACTTGATGAATCCACCTTCACTAAGTTGGTAAGTAAGTTAGGTATGCTCAATTACTCTTAATCTATATTGATGTCTAAGCAAATTGCAATGCAGCCAGAGTAAAAGTTGGTATTTCCTATCAAAGATAAAATTTTGGCTAAGTCAAAATTTATATCTCGACGGATGTTCATTATCCATTAAAAATGAATATCTGTTGAATTTTATTATTCATAGAAATATCAATTATTACTCTGGGTATATTTTTCATATCCGTCGAATTACGCTCAATCTTATCTGTTAATTTTAAGCATCATCCGTCGAATTTACTTACAGCCTGTATGTATATTTTAACGGATAATCTTAGAATTTTGACAGTTTTCTTCATTTTTGAAACGACTATTTTGGGATAATTTGATTGGTTACTTTATTTACTTTTTATTTTTAGACAGTTTATTTCTGAGGAAGTATAAAAGCTAATTTCATTTCTACTTTTCACTTTTATTATACTCAAGTAATTTCTACATCTCTCTTCTTCTTCAAAGCAAATACTCTCTTTCTGCAACTAACTCCAATCACAGAAATGGCACCTGTAGTCAAAATCATGTCCTCAACTGGGTTTATCTATGAAAAGAACAACTTTGTGGCTCTAGTAAACAAGCAAATTCCGGTATCTGAAGATTATCATAAGATGATGAACTTCATACTGAACTGCAAATTGAGTTATGCCATGCTTGGGTCTCCAACAATCTACTGTGAAGTTGTCGAGGAAATTTGAACTACAGTAGTGTTCAACTCTGAGGACAAAACTATTACCTTCACTCTCAAAGGTACTGAACATTATATTAACTGTGATGCTATTGAGAAATACTTCAAATTGCCTAAAAATAACACACTTGCTTCACACACAGACATAGATATAAGTAACATGCTAGTTTCTATGGGCTATGCTCTTGATGCCACTAAATTAGGTGATGTTAGGAGACCGGGTCTTAGAAAAGAATGGAGTTTTCTGTGTGACTCATTTATCAAAGTGTTTTCTGGAAAAATTAGAAATTTTGATGCTGTATCTTACTCACTTGTTCACATGCTTTACATCCTTCTTAGTGATAAGTACTTTGATTTCAGCACTTCTTTTATGTATGAGTTAGGGAGCAAACTAGGGGATATAAAGAAGAGGTCTAAGAATATTTATTATGCTAGATTCTTCATGATGATAGCTAATTTTGTTTATGAGAATCTCTCAATTGAGAACCCAACAAACAAGTTAGCTTGTTGGGTCCAAGAGAGAAGAGTTATTGCTGATCTTAACAGGTCAAATCACCACAAGGATTTCCCCTTGTGTACATGCCAATCATTGAACAACCTCAAGTAAGTGAGGTAAACACTTATGTCCATACTACTTCTCAATCTATAACTTCTTTGCAAACAACTATGGAAATGGAATATGTGACTATGACCAAACAGATGCCTACCCAAGCCACAAAACCAAAAATCTCTAAATCCAAATCAAAGAAAGCCCCCTCTAGTTTCTCCCAAAAGAAACTAGTTGTAAAATCCACACAAAGCCAAGAGGGGAGTGTGAAGGGAAGTGAGGCTGGTGAGGAACAGGGTGAACATCAAAGAAGCCCTAAGGATAAGGATGGAAAGGTGAGTGCATCCCAGCCTAGCCACACTACAGTTTCCCAACAAACTGTAGTGCTTAAAAAGGATATTAGCTCATTGTTAGTTGCATCCTCCCAAAAGAATATAACTATTGAACAAAGTTCACAGCCAAGAGCACATGCCAAAAGGGTTAGGGACACAAGCTCACCCCAAACTTATGTCAGAAAGAAGAAATAAAAAACCATTGGGAATACACAGGGTGCACACACTGTGCCTACCATAGTCAAAGACTCAGTACATGCACCTTCTCAAAGTCAGGTTGATGTGGCTCCAATAAATATGGAGTCACAGCCAAAATCTTTAATTATAAAAGTACCTAACACACCTAACTCACCCACAAATTCTATGGATGTTGATATGATTCATACATCAATTCCTGATTCTCCATCTCTTACTCTCATGGAGAAGCCAAAATCTATAGCAAGTGAGCATCATCTTTTAGATGATTTGTTGGCTCACTTACCTTTTCTCTCTGATTCTACTGAGAATGTTGTGCAAAATCTAAAATCAATGACCACAAATTATACAGTAATCTCTACTCTAAACTCTGTCATTTCCACTATCTCGGTGAATATTTTTCATTTGTCTACTAGTGACTGTATCTCGACGGATGTGCCTAACAGTAGTCATCCGTTGAAACTTTCAACAACTATTTCGACGGATGTTTCTCATCCGTTGAATATCACTACACCACTCCAAATTTCAACTTTAGTTACAAGTGCAGATGATCTAGTGGTTGTACAGTCACTCTTAGGATTGCGGGAAGGGAGTGAACAGAGTGAGAGGCTGAGTTGCTCTCAGACAAAAGGAGAGAAAATGAGTGAAACTCTGTAAGCTATTTCTTCCAGCTTGGTAAAAGTGAGTGAGTGGAGTCCCACCTTAGTAGGTGAAGGTGAGGGTGTGAGGGTGGGAAGCCAGTGGGAGCCCTTGATGCAAGAAAAGAGAGAACTTAAGAGAAAAGCAGGTAAATGAGAGATAAGTATGGAAACCATTGCTAGTGAGTCAACAAATGTCAGTGATGCAGAAAAAGAGAAACTGTTTCAGTAAGAATATCAAGTTGTGATAGATTCTATCTCTTTGGATGCTGAGACATTTACTCATCATGTTCTAGCATATCAAATTCTGGCTGGACAGGGCAATGAAGAGGCTGAGAAGCTACTCAACTTGGTGCCCACTACTGCTTATATTCAAAGGGCTAAGGATGCCATTACTTTCATGCCACCCATAGCTAGTGATGATGTTGATTATGGAACTAGTGGTTCTGAGGATATTTTTGGGGATGAAGGTGATGATGAAGGAGAGTTCATGGATATAGGGGGAGAAGCAGGCCCTAGCTCAAGATCAAACATGCCATCTTGGGTGTTTTCCAAAATATGTGATGAGCACCATTTCAAATCCACTTTGTCTCACATCATTCAATAAACTTAGACAACTCTTCAAACTACTACAAATGCCAACACCAAGAGACTTCTACAATCACACTTAAACTCTTTCCAACTACATCAAATTTGTAAGCACCCAAATTTTTGATGTCAGTAAAAAAAACCTATAGGAATAGTAACCTTACGGTTTATTAAAAACTTTTGTGACCACACCATATACGAGTGTTTCATTTAAGTTTCCGAGTTCATATTGTGGTTATACGTACTAAATGAGTGTATGCAAAAGTCATAAGTTTTCGAAGAAAACCAATAGTCTAAATGATATTATTTTAAGAGCCATTGAGGAATAAGAGAATTATACTACGACCAAGAAAATTTTAAGAATTATAATTTCATAACTCATAACCAAGTACGAGCACTGGAAATGGTAATGATTTACGATTAGCGGAATTCTTCGACGTAGCATTTACGGGAATTGATTTAAACATATATGAATGAAAGCGAGATAATGTAGGATGACAAAATCAAGTGATAACCTAGGAAATTAAGTATTTTATAAATTTATTCAACAAGTAAGAAATTAGGAAGCTAGTTACAAAAATTAATAAATAACAAATTTTGATAAACATAAATTTAAGGAGCTTATCATGCAAGTTTTGACAAATGAGACACCTATTGTGGCGCCCTCCAAACCCGGGTCAGAAGTTTGGGGTCCACACACACACCTTAATTATAACCTGTTTATAACAATAATAAAGATAATAATAATATATGCAGTGACCCTACTTATCAACCACCACGGACCGCGACAGGTTAAAGTATGCACACAAGCCAACACACTAATATATTACAAACCGTTCAAATCCCAACTATTTCAAACTCACACTGAGTATTAAACATTATTACAAACTTTTACAAACTTAAATTATCCCAAAAGAAGTCTACTAGCTCAACTTCCTCAACCTGAACCCCTAGCTCTCGCGCTGGACA
Source organism: Apium graveolens (assembly GCF_009905375.1). Taxonomy (NCBI): domain Eukaryota; kingdom Viridiplantae; phylum Streptophyta; class Magnoliopsida; order Apiales; family Apiaceae; genus Apium; species Apium graveolens. Next base: position 73,167,490 of record NC_133657.1, on the reverse strand, counting down.
GGGGATCCTCGTTACCAACCGGTTCCTTTTTAACTGGAAAGAATATAAACAACATCGCACAAATGAGCTAACTAGCTCAGCAAGTCATAATAACAAAACTGAGAATAATGATCATCAGGTGATTATGATTATGATATCAAGTGAATATTGGATTATGATTTAGAATTGGATAATATACTTTTAATTTAAAAACCAAGGTTAGGCTGCTGATCAGTCACGCACTAACCCCGAGCAAGGCACACAGCATTGCTCTAACTACTGGATCCAAGGCACACATTGGCCTAACTTGACCATTATATGGTCTGACCACGAATCTGGTCTACAATTTTATAAAAAAAACAATCCAATTCTAACATAATAACAGAATATGCAATAATTAACAATAACCAGAATCATTAACAACAATGAGTGTTTAACAATGAAAGGGTTTCAATCTTTGTAAGGATCAATAAAGTAGTTTAAAAGCTTAATGCTGGGTAATGAAAGAATTGGATAACAAAAGAATCAATATTTCAGGGTTTCAAAGATTTGGGCTTTCAAAGCATAGGATACAATGGTTGAATGTACAAGTAATTCAGTTCAGTGTTTGGGATTTTGTTTGCATGTATTTATGGAATAGTATCGTATACTTGAGGTTCAAGTTTGGGTTTACAATAATCAATGGTTTAAAAAGAATATGGTTCATGGCTCAAGAACAATAACTGAAATCAGGGTTTCGGTTTCCGTGCTTCAAAGCACTTGCAATGTCAACAAGACTATCAAGAATTACAATATTTCGAGAAAGTTCAGAACACTTGCCTGGAATTAACTTACTACTCTGTACTCGCTTCCAATCACAATCGTCTTACTCCTCAACTATCTGTTTCCCTTTCCTACGCCTTGCCTCTTCTGCTCACATATTATAAGCATCTATCAATTATCAACTCACAAGATTCTATTCAACGCACACTTCTATCTACCCTTCGTTTTACCCAAATCCGATTAACGGATTGAAATCTATGCAATAACCAAGTAAATGTCGAGTATATAGACCGATAGTTAAACAACCAGTCACGTATAACACATAATACATCACGTAATCAAAGACATATCATTTATAAAGAGGTCTCGGGTCATAAATAGGCTTTCTGGTATTTAAAATAATTTTTAAAACATTTTTCGGAATTAAAACGGGTCGTTGGATCAATTTCGGGTTAATAAACAGGGTTCGGTTGGCCAATTCTGGCTCCGAAACAATTTTAGAATAATTATCGAGCCTTGAAAATAATTTAGAATAATATTTTAAAGCTCGAAACTATTTTTCAGAATTTTTAAATCATTTTTAATAATTAAATCTAATTAAATAATTAATTAAAAATCAATTAATAATTAATTAAATCAATTAATCAATTAATTTTCGAATTAATTGACTAATTAATCAATTAAAAATTAACTGAAATTAATTAAATAATTAATTCAGATTTATTTGTGAATTAAAAATAATTTTCGGAATTAAAATAATAATTTTTAGAATTTTCAGAAATTAAAAACGAATTTTTATAATAAAAATAAATGGGAAATATGATTTATAAACATTTTTAAAACAGGAATCCTATTTTTGCAAAGTCTGGAAACTACAGGGACCAAACTGCATCGTTTTCAAAAGTTCAGGGACCAAACTGCAAATATTACAGTCGGTCGCCGGAAAATACAGGGGTGGCCGGAGAACACGATTCCGGCTTCCTCATCTTGCCACAAGCTCCAGATCACTTCTACACAACACCAGGAACACAACCATGCAATCAAAACAACCTAACAATCCCTGAGTTGGCCGGAATTTGGCCGTAAAATTTCCCAGTTTCCGGCGAACATCGGAAAATTTCAAAACACAACTCCCTTCTCTACAGACCTCGTTGGTTCATGAAACTTATACGACTGGATTGCAAATTTCACAGAGAACACAACCCACTATAATACAACATCAATCTATCACAGAACAAGAAACCCCCAAATTTCAATTAAGAACATTCATACGGGTTATAAACCCTAATTTTAAAATTCGAAAATCAAACTCAAATTTGAACATGTTATTGAACTCCAAATCAGACGTATGACATATGAAAATCATCAGGAAAACAAGCTCTACAACATACAATCATCAAATCATACAAACAATCATCCGAACAAAAATTCATATTTTTAATAAAATAAATTCGAAAATAATTAAATTTTTAGAAATTCAACCTTTGATTCTGCAGGTGTATGGATTACAGATTCTGATAGAGCTTCTCAAGACCTTCAAATCCAGTACTCGAGCTTTTCAAACAAAGATCACTAACACCTTCAAAAGTTGGTTTGATTCTCAGAAAGGTTTATGAATATATGATTTTTCTCTGTAAAATTATATATTTATCTGTCTGCAATTGATTTTGATACGAAATAAAATACGGAAAAAGGCTATTTATAATTACGGAAAATTAGTATCCCGTTGGATCATTCCGGATATAAAATGGTACGTTTATTTATAAAAACTGATCCAAACGGTATCGGTTTTCGGGATAGTTATCCAAATCAGTACAATTTGTACTGCGGTCTTGGTCTCAGCACCCAGTTACACGTACTACGAAGTGATAATTGGGATAGTTTAATAAAAAGCTCCCGTTTATCAAAAATACGGGTTTTATTAATTTACCGAAACGAATATTATATCGAAAATGTTGTGCCGGGACCTGCGCAAGACAAACCGTACGCCGGATCGAAAAAGTCGAAACATGGAAAATGCTTGGAATATTACAATTAGGTTAGGAAGGAGTTCTCGGAAGAGTTTCGGGTTCCAAAAACGTAACAACGGTTGACGTCGGTTGGTTCCCGTTTTTATAAAATAGATTTTAATTACCCGGAAAAAGATTTTAAAAAAAATTCATATGATTCTTATAAATCTATAAATCAACATAAAAATAATTAGGAAGATATAACAATTATCTATATTTTATTTTGGACATATAAAAATTAAAATACTCAATTAATATTATTTTTGAGTATTCAAGTACATATATCACTTAACAATTAACTCACAGAATAGATACTGAACACACATATTAATTATTTAATAGTAAAAATAATTACACGTTATATCCCGGATATTACATCCTTCCCCCCTTAAAAGGATTCTGTCCTCAGAATCTCCTAAGAAAACAAATGAGGGTACTTTTCTCTCATATCACTTTCTAACTCCCAGGTTGACTCTTCAACCTTTGGGTTTCTCCACAATACTCTTACTAACTTTATCACTTTATTCCTCAATACTTTCTCTCTTTCCTCTAAAATCTCTATTGGATTCTCTACATATGATAAATCTGCCTGAAGCTCTATTGGCTCATATTCTATTACATGCCTGGAGTCTGGATTATATTTCTTGAGCATCGATACATGAAAAACATTGTGAATGTGCTCCATGTGCGGAGGTAACGCCAATTCGTAAGCGACTTTGCCAACGCTCTTTAGGATTTCAAAAGGTCCGACATATCTTGGGCTTAGCTTTCCTTTCTTCCCAAACCTCGTTAGTCCTTTCCATGGTGATACTTTCAATAATACCAAGCTCCCTTCTTGAAATTCCATGTCTTTCCTTGACTGGTCTGCATACCTCCTCTGACGATTTTGTGCGGCTATTAATCTTTTCTGGATAAGTTCAACAACTTCCTTTGTCTGCTGTACCAATTCAGGTCCGAGTATTTTGCGTTCTCCTACTTCGTCCCAATACAATGGAGATCTACATTTGCGTCCATAAAGGGCTTCATAAGGTGGCATCCCAATGCTGGCGTGATAACTGTTGTTATAAGCAAATTCTATCAGGGGTAAATGCTCGTCCCAACTTCCTTTGAAATCAATAGCACAAACACGTAGCATGTCCTCGATTGTCTGGATTGTTCTTTCACTTTGGCCGTCCGTCTGCGGGTGATAGGCTGTACTCATTTTCAATTTTGTTCCCAAACATTCTTGAAAACTCTTCCAAAATCTTGAATTAAACCTTGGATCTCGATCAGATACGATAGACACTGGAACTCCATGACGAACTACAATTTCTTTTAGGTACATATGGACTAACTTGTCGAGCGAAAATCTTTCATTTATAGGCAGAAAATGAGCTGACTTGGTAAGTCTATCCACTATAACCCAAATGGCATCATGATTAGCCCTTGTCCTTGGTAATCCAACTATGAAATCCATGGTAATATGTTCCCACTTCCATTCTGGAATCTCCAATGGTTGTAGCAATCCGCTTGGTCTCTGATGCTCCGCTTTAACTCTCTGACAAGTATAACATTTGCTAACCCATTCCGCAATTTCCCTCTTCATATTTGGCCACCAATAATTCTTCTGTAAATCTCTGTACATCTTGGTACTCCCTGGATGGATGGAATATCTTGCACTATGTGCCTCTTGTAAAATTTCATTCTTTAACTCCGTCACTGGTGGAATCCAAACTCTTGAAGAAAACCTAAGAATACCTTGTTCATCTTGTTGCGTGCATAATTCCTCACCTACCAAACTATTTATATCTTGATCCATTACCTCTTTCTGGAATTTCTTTATTTTCTCCAATAACTCCGGTTGGAAAATCATACTGTATACTTTTGCTTCCTCAGGTTTGCAAATTCTAACCTCCAATTCTAATTTCTGAAATTCTTTATATATTTCTTCAGGTACAGATAACACATTTAACCTTTCCTTCCGACTTAACGCATCTGCTACAATGTTCGCCTTACCGGGATGATAATTAATCGAGCAATCATAATCCTTGATCAACTCTAACCATCTCCTTTGCCTCATATTAAGTTCCTTCTGGGTAAATATATATTTCAAACTTTTGTGATCCGTGAAAATCTCACACTTTTCTCCATACAAATAATGTCTCCAAATCTTCAAAGCAAAAACTATAGCTGCTAGCTCCAAGTCATGAGTAGGATATTTCTGTTCGTGTGGTTTCAATTGCCTTGACGCATAAGCAATCACCTTGTCGTGCTGCATAAGAACACATCCTAGTCCTTTATGAGAAGCATCGCTATAAATTACGAAATTCCCTTGATCGTCTGGAAATGACAAAACAGGTGCCGTGATTAATCTCTGCTTCAATTCTTGAAAACTTTCTTCGCACTTGTCGTTCCATATAAACTTTTCATTCTTTCGTGTAAGCTTTGTTAATGATGTGGCAATCCTTGAGAAATTCTGAACAAATCGACGATAATATCCCGCCAATCCTAGGAAACTTCTTACCTCAGTGGGTGTTCTCGGTCTCTCCCAATTCGTAATTGCTTCGATCTTTGCCGGGTCCACTTTGATCCCTTCATTACTGACTATGTGTCCTAAGAACTGAACCTCCTGTAGCCAAAACTCACACTTCGGCAGTTTAGCATATAACTTCTTCTTCCTTAAAATCTCCAAAGCCGTTCTCACATGTTCCGCATGATCCTCTTTTGTCTTGAAATAGATTAAAATATCGTCTATAAACACAATAACAAACTTATCCAAATACTCTTTGAAAATTCTATTCATCAGGTCCATAAACGCTGCTGGGGCGTTGGTCAATCCAAAAGACATCACTAGAAATTCATAATGTCCATACCTTGTTCTGAAAGCTGTCTTTGGTATATCTTCAGGCTTGATCTTTAGTTGATGATATCCCGATCTTAAATCAATTTTGGAGAAATACTTGGCTCCCTTCAATTGGTCAAACAAATCATCGATTCTGGGTAACGGATACTTGTTTTTGATTGTCAGCTTATTGAGCTCCCTATAGTCAATGCACAGTCTCATGCTTCCATCTTTCTTCTTGACAAATAATACCGGGGCTCCCCACGGGGATACGCTAGGTCTAATTACTCCTTTCTCTAACAATTCTTGCAATTGCCTTGCTAGCTCCTTCATCTCAACAGGCGCCATTCTGTACGGGGCTTTGGACACCGGTTCTGTTCCAGGTTCTAAGTCGATCGCAAATTCAATTTCTCTATTTGGAGGAAGTCCTGGTAATTCGTCGGGAAATACGTCTGGAAATTCATTCACTACTGGAATATCTTCAAGTTTTGCTGGCTCCTGACTCCTATCGATTATATATGCTACGAAATGCTCACATCCTTGCCGTAATAACTTCTTGGCTTGAATCATTGTTAAGAACTTCTTTACTTGTTTCTGACCTTTGAACGTTACTATTCTTTCATCTGGCGTTTTCACCATTACTTTCTTATTCCGACAATCTATCTGAGCATCATGTTTAGATAACCAATCCATCCCTAATATTACATCAAATTCTCCTAACTTAAATCGTATCAAATTTACACAAAACTTACTACCAGAAATCTCAACCTCACAATTTCCACAAACTTGGTTCACAATTACACGTTCTTGATTTGCTAATTCCACAGTCATTATTTCATTTAAGCATTCAACTGAACAATTTAATTTACTAACAAAGTCTTGTGAAACAAACGATCGAGTTGCTCCCGAATCTATTAACACTTTGGCACATAAAGAATTCACATTAAGCGTACCTGCCACGACATCCGTATCCTGGATCGCATCCTTCACCGACATGTCAAAAACTCTAGCCCTTGGAGTCTCATTCACTGTTGGGGTAGATCCCATAATCCTCAATGCATTACTGACTGGGGCTGGTGTCTTGCAATCCCTGGCCATATGTCCTGGCTTCCCACATTTAAAACATGTAAATCCAATGGCTGGAACCTTTACTGCTGGATTCCGGATAGGCTGATCCTTATTTGCTGGCTGATTTCGGCACTCCCTTGAATAGTGCCCTTTCTGGTTGCATTTAAAACATACCACATTCAACTTGTTACAAACTCCTCCATGCTTCTTTCCACAAATTTGACAATCTGGAAAAGTTAACCTCAACTGATTCGGCTGATTTACATTAGCTGGACGATTGCTCTGGCCTCCGTCTCCTGCATTTTGTCTCCTAAAATTAAAATTTCTCCCTGGCTGAAACTTTCCCTTCTTGAAGTTTGGAAACTTCCCTGTTTGTGACTGACCCTCACTTCCCTCAACTTTCCTTTTCTTGCTTTCCTTATCTTTCTGGAACATCTCACTCTCTGTCTCTGCGATCATAGCTTTCTGTACAACCCCGGCATAGGTATCCAATTCAAAAATAGCTACCTTCCCTCTGATCCATGGCTTCAAGCCTTGCTGGAATCTCTTAGCTTTCTTTCTATCAGTATCAACATACGACGACACATACCTTGACAATTCCTCAAACTTCCCCTCATAATCTGTTACCGACATATTCCCTTGCTTTAACTCTAAAAACTTCAACTCCATTTGATCTTGAACAAACTGAGGAAAATACTTTTCTAGAAACAATTCCTTGAACCTTTCCCAAGTAATAACATATGTACCTTCCAATGTCTTCACCATCTCCCACCAATAGGTGGCTTCATTCTTCAGATAGTAACTTGCAAACTCAACCTTCTGTTCCTCCTTCACTTTCACTAAGGCAAATGCCTTCTCTATTTCCTTTAACCAAACATTTGCTTCAATTGGTTCTAAGGAACCCTTGAATTCTGGTGGGTTTATTGCCTGAAAAGTTTTGAAGGTTACCTGGGGATTGGTCTGTCTTTGTTGTTGTTGTGCTAGGTGAACTGTTTGTTGAGCCAAGATTTGAAGAATCTGGGCTATTGCTGGGTCCATAGGTCCTGGGTTCACATTCGGGTTTGTATCATCTTGATTATTGTTGTTGTTGGTTTCTTCATTTCGGGTGTTGGTGCGGGTATTTCTTTTGGGAGGCATTTTCTGTAAAGAATCAATCAATTTATTTAGCTTTTAGATCAAATATTTGCATAAAAGAAAAGTTTTGTAAAACAGGAATATCTCTTTTTGAAAACAGTTGTAACTAAGTAAATTGCATTCTTCTTTACAGAATATAAACAGTTATGGAAAACAGGGTACATGGCATCACAGGGTATAACTGGTGCAATAAAATAAATGACAGTGCTGGAAAGGAAAAAGGTACTGATATATATAGATCAAAAGTTTTAGGGTAGTACAAGCGTAAGGACGCTTCGAAAGTAAAAGCAAAAAGGGTACAACAACCTACTCACTAGTCAGCATCGCTAGTCTATAAATACAACTCAAAAGTCTACTGATACACACTACACACTATTGTACATACTACATAACCATAACAACACTTCTCAGCATCTCCATCTCTGAATCTCTGGCTCATGATAAATCTGGACCTCCTATCTCCTCAAGCTCCTCTAGAACCCACTTAGCCCACTCGACTAGGAAATCAGGGGTGATGTCCTCATGTGTAGCCTCAGCAATCCTCACAGCAGCTGTTCTACGAAACACCTGGAGCCTCTCTCTAAGTCGCCTCTCACCACTCCCCATCTCTCTGGTACGCATGATATGCAATAACTCCTGGATCTGACCCTGTAGGAATCGCTGCTCCATAAGGCAAGCCTCAAACTGATGATATGGGACAGGATAGGAAGAGAACTGGAAAGGTACTCCCGTGACTGAATGACTAGTAAAGCCTGAATCCGCAGGTGGGGGTCCTCTAACAGGTGGCCTCATACCTGGAGGTGGAATAGCCTGCAGTGGTACGGGCTGCAACACCGGTGGAGGTAGAATAGCCAATGCTAGTGGAACAACAGGACGTGGATCCGAAAATGGCACTCCAACTGAAGACTCTGAATGATCAGCTGATACAGGAATAAAAGAGTCGGCCATTTCTGCTATCTGAAATCATATCGTAATATAAGAATCTCGCAAACTATACTAATACCTGATATACAGAAGCACTCACCCTCTCATCGTTCTCTCATCCTATGCCTTAATTCTAATCTTAACCCTCTACCCATTCCCGTTAACCTAGGCTTGTGTCAGTGACTTATAACCTGTAGCTCTGATACCAACCTGTGGCGCCCTCCAAACCCGGGTCAGAAGTTTGGGGTCCACACACACACCTTAATTATAACCTGCTTATAACAATAATAAAGATAATAATAATATATGCAGTGACCCTACTTATCAACCACCACGGACCACGACAGGTTAAAGTATGCATACAAGCCAACACACTAATATATTACAAACCGTTCAAATCCCAACTATTTCAAACTCACACTGAGTATTAAATATTATTACAAACTTTTACAAACTTAAATTATCCTAAAAGAAGTCTACTAGCTCAACTTCCTCAACCTGAACCCCTAGCTCTCGCGCTGGACTGGGGATCCTCGTTACCAACCGGTTCCTTTTTAACTGGAAAGAATATAAACAACATCGCACAAATGAGCTAACTAGCTCAGCAAGTCATAATAACAAAACTGAGAATAATGATCATCAGGTGATTATGATTATGATATCAAGTGAACATTGGATTATGATTTAGAATTGGATAATATACTTTTAATTTAAAAACCAAGGTTAGGCTGCTGATCAGTCACGCACTAACCCCGAGCAAGGCACACAGCATTGCTCTAACTACTGGATCCAAGGCACACATTGGCCTAACTTGACCATTATATGGTCTGACCACGAATCTGGTCTACAATTTTATAAAAAAAACAATCCAATTCTAACATAATAACAGAATATGCAATAATTAACAATAACCAGAATCATTAACAACAATGAGTGTTTAACAATGAAAGGGTTTCAATCTTTGTAAGGATCAATAAAGTAGTTTAAAAGCTTAATGCTGGGTAATGAAAGAATTGGATAACAAAAGAATCAATATTTCAGGGTTTCAAAGATTTGGGCTTTCAAAGCATAGGATACAATGGTTGAATGTACAAGTAATTCAGTTCAGTGTTTGGGATTTTGTTTGCATGTATTTATGGAATAGTATCGTATACTTGAGGTTCAAGTTTGGGTTTACAATAATCAATGGTTTAAAAAGAATATGGTTCATGGCTCAAGAACAATAACTGAAATCAGGGTTTCGGTTTCCGTGCTTCAAAGCACTTGCAATGTCAACAAGACTATCAAGAATTACAATATTTCGAGAAAGTTCAGAACACTTGCCTGGAATTAACTTACTACTCTGTACTCGCTTCCAATCACAATCGTCTTACTCCTCAACTATCTGTTTCCCTTTCCTACGCCTTGCCTCTTCTGCTCACATATCATAAGCATCTATCAATTATCAACTCACAAGATTCTATTCAACGCACACTTCTATCTACCCTTCGTTTTACCCAAATCCGATTAACAGATTGAAATCTATGCAATAACCAAGTAAATGTCGAGTATATAGACCGATAGTTAAACAACCAGTCACGTATAACACATAATACATCACGTAATCAAAGACATATCATTTATAAAGAGGTCTCGGGTCATAAATAGGCTTTCTGGTATTTAAAATAATTTTTAAAACATTTTTCGGAATTAAAACGGGTCGTTGGATCAATTTCGGGTTAATAAACAGGGTTCGGTTGGCCAATTCTGGCTCCGAAACAATTTTAGAATAATTATCGAGCCTTGAAAATAATTTAGAATAATATTTTAAAGCTCGAAACTATTTTTCAGAATTTTTAAATCATTTTTAATAATTAAATCTAATTAAATAATTAATTAAAAATCAATTAATAATTAATTAAATCAATTAATCAATTAATTTTTGAATTAATTGACTAATTAATCAATTAAAAATTAACTGAAATTAATTAAATAATTAATTCAGATTTATTTGTGAATTAAAAATAATTTTCGAAATTAAAATAATAATTTTTAGAATTTTCAGAAATTAAAAACGAATTTTTATAATAAAAATAAATGGGAAATATGATTTTTAAACATTTTTAAAACAGGAATCCTATTTTTGCAAAGTCTGGAAACTACAGGGACCAAACTGCATCGTTTTCAAAAGTTCAGGGACCAAACTGCAAATATTACAGTCGGTCGCCGGAAAATACAGGGGTGGCCGGAGAACACGATTCCGGCTTCCTCATCTTGCCACAAGCTCCAGATCACTTCTACACAACACCAGGAACACAACCATGCAATCAAAACAACCTAACAATCCCTGAGTTGGCCGGAATTTGGCCGTAAAATTTCCCAGTTTCCGGCGAACATCGGAAAATTTCAAAACACAACTCCCTTCTCTACAGACCTCGTTGGTTCATGAAACTTATACGACTGGATTGCAAATTTCACAGAGAACACAACCCACTATAATACAACATCAATCTATCACAGAACAAGAAACCCCCAAATTTCAATTAAGAACATTCATACGGGTTATAAACCCTAATTTTAAAATTCGAAAATCAAACTCAAATTTGAACATGTTATTGAACTCCAAATCAGACGTATGACATATGAAAATCATCAGGAAAACAAGCTCTACAACATACAATCATCAAATCATACAAACAATCATCCGAACAAAAATTCATATTTTTAATAAAATAAATTCGAAAATAATTAAATTTTTAGAAATTCAACCTTTGATTCTGCAGGTGTATGGATTACAGATTCTGATAGAGCTTCTCAAGACCTTCAAATCCAGTACTCGAGCTTTTCAAACAAAGATCACTAACACCTTCAAAAGTTGGTTTGATTCTCAGAAAGGTTTATGAATATATGATTTTTCTCTGTAAAATTATATATTTATCTGTCTGCAATTGATTTTGATACGAAATAAAATACGGAAAAAGGCTATTTATAATTACGGAAAATTAGTATCCCGTTGGATCATTCCGGATATAAAATGGTACGTTTATTTATAAAAACTGATCCAAACGGTATCGGTTTTCGGGATAGTTATCCAAATCAGTACAATTTGTACTGCGGTCTTGGTCTCAGCACCCAGTTACACGTACTACGAAGTGATAATTGGGATAGTTTAATAAAAAGCTCCCGTTTATCGAAAATACTGGTTTTATTAATTTACCGAAACGAATATTGTATCAAAAATGTTGTGTCGGGACCTGCGCAAGACAAACCGTACGCCGGATCGAAAAAGTCGAAACATGGAAAATGCTTGGAATATTACAATTAGGTTAGGAAGGAGTTCTCGGAAGAGTTTCGGGTTCCAAAAATGTAACAACGGTTGACGTCGGTTGGTTCCCGTTTTTATAAAATAGATTTTAATTACCCGGAAAAAGATTTTAAAAAAAATTCATATGATTCTTATAAATCTATAAATCAACATAAAAATAATTAGGAAGATATAACAATTATCTATATTTTATTTTGGACATATAAAAATTAAAATACTCAATTAATATTATTTTTGAGTATTCAAGTACATATATCACTTAACAATTAACTCACAGAATAGATACTGAACACACATATTAATTATTTAATAGTAAAAATAATTACACGTTATATCCCGGATATTACACCTATCTAATCCTAGCCTTTGAAAATGAGATGCATCTTATCCTATACACTTTCTAAAGTCACAAAAGTCTATTTACACCACATTTCCAAGAAGCAAGCAAGGAAATTATCTCTCTCTCTCCAAAAACCCAATGCTGATTTCCAAGAACACCATCGGAAGAAAAATTCATATCTCATGATCTATTAATTTAAAATCACCAAATTATAACCAAATATTCCTCATACCATATACAAGGTACGTTCAAAATTTTATGGCCATTTAATTAGTATAGCATAGTCAAATCCTTGCTCAAAATTGGTGGTGAATAGTAACTCCGAAAATCACTAACTTATTTTCTTGATTTTTCATGAAAGTTTAAGGCTCCTAAAGCTAGACCAAGGCTTCATCAAGGATCTTAGGACTTTATTAAGTATTAAAAAGCTTTAAGAAAGGTATAAACATTCATCCAAACTTTGTTTAAGTTTTAAGTTTCAAGAAAAGTAAGGATCTTGGGTATAAGTATGGTTTTGATGATTGATTTGATATTATCTTCATGTTTAGTTAATTAGTTTTAAGGTTGATGATTTTTGCCTCAATAACATGATGTTCTTGAGAGGAGTTAGTGTTGATATGATGATATGATGATTGTTGATGGTGGTATAATGATTTAAGATGTAAACGAAACTCGAATCGTAATCGTAACCTCGTTAAAATGAATAAAACTCAACTTAAGTTTCTGCAGATGTTCCCGAATGTATAAACTGTAGTTTCCTAAAAAGTCAGACTTGATTATGATAGATAATGTTATGAGGATCTTTTATGCACTTGAATCGCTTGATTCTGATTTACGGATCGAAAGTTATGACCGTTTTAGTAAAAGGGATTTACGCGACAAAACTGCTACAAATTATGAACTTTGTAAATATAAATGATCGACTTAAAAATATTTAAAAATGATGAAATTTTTACACAGAGTAATAAATAGAGTTTATTATCTTCCATAAAAATATCAATTAAAAATGTAGATTTTTAAATTTTATAAAAATATTGGAGCCGAGATCGCGCGGAGTACGAATGTCAAAAAAAACCCCCTATTAGGAAACTGCCACTTCGGGATTTTCACCCATGTTACTAGAAAACCATTTTTAAAGGATGTGTTTTATATTTTTTCTAAATCGTGCATGCGAAAACGGTGTGTCAATTGAGTTAACGGTTTGAGAGATATCAATATTTTAGTGAAAGCGGTTTGAATAGTAAAACTCCGTAATTAACCAAACTTTTGAAATGTTTTTCACCTTATTAAATTAATTTTATCAAAATGAAACTTTTAGGATAAATATTACAAGCACTCAAGAAGCTCCTCGAGATGGTTTCGTATTAAAATATTAATTTTATGATTTATTAAAAGTGATGGAGTGCGAATCACGTAATAGTAATATTCGATAAAGTCAAATCTAGAAGACCACTTTGACCGTCAGTTTCGACTAAGGAGTGATACTTATTTCGAGTCGGTCGAATGATGAAAGTTATGAAGTATTGAACTTATTAGAAATATAAGTTGGTGATGAGAGTAGGAATACTGATTAAGAATATGATGTTTGTTGATTAGAAAACCCGGAACGAGAGGAAGTCGGGAAACGTGTCTTGGACTCCAGGCAAGTTTTCAAACCCTGCCTTTTTTGAAACTGTTGTGTTGTGTTTGTTTTCAAATAATGTCGATATATACATGATGCTATATTTACAATGTTTTACGAATTATGTTATATAATATTATATGATATGATAATGATTTTGGTATATGAATATTACTGAATTTCAATCGATAACGCTAGAGAGTAGTGTTGTATATATGAGGAATATATTTTAGACCGAGGATCGGTCAGTATAATTTTATGAAAACCCGGAAGTATTCCGTAGATGTTTTATTTAAGAATAGAAACGCTATAGTAGAGCGTGATATATAAGTTATAAGACCGAGAGTCGGTCAGTTTTTATAAAGTATAAACTCGGGAATCATCCCGGAGATGTTTTGGATCATTAAAAGTCTGTACTTATTTTATTCCAAGGGACTCGATGTCCACTTGCGAAACATTAAATACCTCAAACTTTTATTAAAACGATTTCCAAAGATCGTATTCCCTCAACTATATTTTATTATTCGAATAATAATTAGTTAACTATTTATTTATTATGTGAGAAGTATTCTCCAACGATTATTTATTTCAAACCTGATTAAATATTAAAGATTATCTGTTGACAACGGTCAACTCACATCCTTAGTACTTCCTCCGAAAAATTCGAAAGTACGTATACATATACATATATACGCTAATAAAACAAGTTGTTTCTATCAATAAGCGAAATGCTTGGGGGAACTTCGATGTGGTTCGAGTTCTCAAGATATGATAAAATTCTGTTAAACGACAAGGGGGGGGTAGAATCTAGTACTATGTGTACTAGATGGACTACCAAAGGTACCGTAGGCGAAGGTACTCTCTGTACTTAGGAACTTATGAAGTATGTATATACCCAAAATTGGGACACGTAGCCCGAATGTGGGAAGGGTGATAACCGGGATACGAAGGTGTCATCCTTCTACTAGTAGAAAAGGTTACTATTTTCGTAGTACGACTGATCATCGTATGCGGTGGTTCCAACGAATGTCCTATTCTTCCAATTGGAATTGTGATGCAATACCGTAACCCAAGTCTAGGTGTTGGGTTTACCATTAAGGTATTCACAGGATAATAATCCATTAAAAAATTATTTTCATAAGAAGGTGTGTATCACCAAGGAAAACTATTTTTGAATAAAACATAATTATCATATATGACGTTTTACTTGAGTTTATTATACAGTCATTTCATACTTTACATTATTATGCTGGGAATTATAGCTCACTCTTGCTTTCTTTTAAATGACACAACACAACAGATATCAGTATGCCGGTGTGGGACTTAGTCGCTTGCAGTCATGGGAGAATCCCTGACAGCTTTATCTCAGGTGGGCCAGAGTATCAGATAGGTATAAGATATCAGTCGTAATTGTTGTAACTTCATGTAGAGGTTATGAATAATTGTTTGAGATCCTGTAAAGTACATCTGAGTTTTAGTAACATATGATACTTATTGTACATCGTTTCTAAGGCTATAACTTGTGAGTGTGTGAGATTGGGGGTCTGTGATATGGAATTATTGGATTATTGAGTTACTGCAGGTTACACATGATTGAAGGATTTCGTGACGACCCAGATTCCTGACCCCGGATTGGGGGCGTTACAGAAATAGTATCAGAGCAATAAGTTATAGTACTCAGAGACGAGAGTGTTATGAGTCTATCTAGATGCGAGATTTCTTAAGAGCTCATATAGAGTTCATCATTGGACTACCGGATATAGCCTCAACGTATAGGTTAGGATAAGTGTATATCTGAGATATTAAAGTATGACTAATAGGACCATTGGAGATTATCAGAATGATAAGGAGAACAATTAGAATCATATATGATTTGGCAAGTATGTGGATGTAGAACTCGGAGCTGAGTCTCCAGGGCATTTGGGGTAAAGACGATATTACCAACACCATATGTTCATTGTGATAACACGAGTATGCTTACTCGTAGTTCTTTATAGGTTTCCCATGAAGGGGCATCACATGTAAGAACCATAAAGTCTAACTATTAGTATACAGTTGAGGTTATTGACCCAAACTAGTTGAAGGTGTCATTTTACCAATGAGGTTGGGAATGTCGTATTAATCACAAACTCACCAGAGATAGTGTCCAATATACCCTTAAGGATTCTAATTCTATTACGGAATATTTGAATGTAATATAAGAATGTTATTATAAGACGAGTACACTACGTGATATTATTAGTGTGCTTAACATGTAAGGTTATGATGGTTTAGCTCAGAGATCGAGAGCGTCGAGAATTGATGGCATGACTATAATTGAATGGCGTAAGATTACAATGAGCGATAGTTCGATCTTAGAACCTTTTAAAAAGGATATACTAGTGAGTCTAGAGTGGAATTCCTTGGTAGATATGATGTCAGAGTGTTAGGTCACACAACACTGTAGAAGGGGGTTGAATACAGAGTTTTTACAATCAAATCGATCTTGAACACAAGTAACAATAAACAGATATATTCATATAATAAACTATGTTACAATGGAACTGTTCTCTCTCAGTGATGAACAAATATCACTAAGAGCTGCTAGGTTACAATGTATAATCTTCTCGATAATGATAACACATATAGTGTAAACCCAAAGTCTGTGTGTACATAGTACACAGTTACAAGATAACTTCTAATTGATATGGAATATAATTCTATCTCCTAAAATATATCAATTAGATATCTTCTACAAGTCTTCCAGTCTTCTAACTCTTTCCATACATATCTTCTTTTGTTTTAGTATCGATCTTCTACTGTAAATCAGCTTCCTTCCTTATATGAAAGTCCTCCCGCACTTAAGTTCTGATATGACCTTAAGTTCTGATATGAAGTTCTGACTTCCAGTAAGTCCTGATTCCAGTAAGTCCTGATTTGTCCTGTTGTTAAGTTCTGAAAACTAAACACAAATCATATTAGACATGACATCTCAAATATATCCAACAATCTCCCCCAACTTGTAAATTATGCAAAATATATAAGTTAATAGATTTGATGATGTCAAAAACATTTAAGTACAAATGCAATAAGAATTTAACTAGATAACTAACTACAACTTACAGTCCTTGTAGCTTTTACCAATCTCACTGAGTCAATCTGAATCCATAATGATTCTTGACAAAGTGTAATATCAGCTTTTCTTCTTTAATCCTCAGGACTTGAGAGAGTGTAGTCTTGACTTGCTTCATCTCTTCATTATGACTTTCAATCTGGTAGATTGCAGTCCTTAAAGCAGCGATATGGTTTCTTTCTAAACCATCATTCAGTCTTATTACCCTAGGATGAGAAGAATCTTCATTATAGCACAGACATTTCTCTTTCAGTATCTCTTCAAGCTTAGCAGAATTCTTCTTCATTGGAATTTCACTTCCATTATCTTTAACAATATTAAGAACGAATTCTGTAACTCTTGAACCAAAAATTCTTGCTTTATCTCTGATGGTCTTCAATATGAACTTTGACCATCTTCTGGTAATATCAGACTTTACCTCTAAAAGGTAATGAAAGAATTGAAGTTCTTTCAGTGATTTATTTAACACATCTGATTCTGACATTTGATATGTCCTTCCATCTTCAAGAAATAGAATTAGATTTTCCTTAAAATTGTGCTTGTTTTGAACATCCAGTACCACTTGAATAGATATAACTTTATCAAGATGTTTCTGTGTAACATCTTCAAGAGGTCTGTTAGTCAGTAGAAATGGATCTCTAGTAGAAACTTCAACTTTTGTTTTAATCTTAGCTTCATTAGAACCTAGCCCAGCCCTGTATCATGGTTCTCTAGAATTTAACCCAATAGTCATAAAAGTAGACAGTAATTGGCTTTTCTTTAGATCTGATGGTTTGACAATTTTCCACAGAAGTTTCTTTTTATCAGCTACTTCCATTTTTTCTAAATCAACTTCCACATAAATCTTCTTTCTTTTCAGAGTTCGAACATCTTCATCTTCAGCAAGATTATCATCAGTAACTTGAACCAGTTTGCACACTGGTTTTATCAGAATTTGAGGAAGTTTCATCTCCAATGGCTTGGTTGGTTCATCAACTTTTCCTTTCCCTTTGTCTTTGGGATCAATCTCAGTTTGTGATCTAGTCTTAGCTTTAGATGCCTCAGTTTGTGACTTCTCCTTGATCACAATGCCTCTTTTCTTAGGCCTTGGAGGTTTCTTTGCAACAGAAACTTTTGGCTTTAGATTTTTCTTTTCAGCTTTAAATCTAGCTTCTTCCTCCTTGAGATTTTCTAAATCCATTCCTGGATTATGTTTCAGAAACAATTTTCTAGCAATTTCTTCATCAAGTGTCTGAATCTTGGGATCCTTGTAGTAGACAGTAGTCTGCTTTCCCTTGAGCTTCAGAGTTTACATGAACATTTGAGAATCTTGACTTCCACCTTGTATCAGAACATCAGGCGTTAACAGACTTTGCTCATCAGAACTTGATATCAGATTTTCAGTTTCAGTACTTGCTATCAGATTTTGAGTTTGAGCAACTTCAGAACTTGTCTTCTTTTGAGTAGAAGATTTGCTTGCATCAGTACTTAGTTTCCTTGAAGAAACCTTATTGCTCTGCCCTTTACTTTGAACTTGACCTCCACCCTTGATAGGGTTTCCCTGGTCATCAGCTTCATCATCTTTCTTCTTCAGTAATTGATCATTTGAGCATTTGGACTTAACTATCTTCTCCCCCTTTTTGGCATCATCTGATAGTAAGAGTGAGAGAAGAAGTTCTACTGAAGATTGAATATCATTCAATTGAGCCTGTTGAGAAGCTTGATTTGCTAGAACCTCAGAAATTTGGGCCTGTTGCTTCCCTTGAGTTTTCTCAATTGCTTCTACCTTTTCAGAAATAGGTCTGATAAACCTCTTTTTGTCAAGCTTGGTCTCCATTTCTAGCTTTTCAGCTTTTTCTAGAAGCTTATCAACCTTTTCTTGAGTTGCACAGTGTAGACCTTAAAGATTCTTGGTAGATAGAGCAGTGATCTTGAGCTGTGTCTTGACATTAGAATTTATCACAAGCTCATCAGCTTTAGCAATGTGCTCTGTCAGAACTTTAGAGCTTGGAATGAAATCAGTTTCATTCCACTTCTTGGTCCACTCTACACCTCTGTGAGTATCCTCCCAAGGAACATGTGTAGCTTTCTCAACAAACTTCTTAACCAATGCTTCCTTTCCCAGAATGGGAGCTGGAGTATCAACAGAAACAGTCTTCAGAACTTGAAGAAGATTCATTATGTTGTGACAGCACTAGAGTGTGTGATGCAACTAGAGATTCAGCAAAACTTCATCTAAATTCTGTGCATCAGAATTTATCTCCAGATTTGGTGTAGATGGTGTAGATGGTATCTCAGCATCAGCATTTAAGATAGGAGAATGAGTTGGAGATTGCTGAGTTTCTGTTGGTGGAGTTTCCAGATAAAGAACGTTGGGTATATTCATATTATGAATATCTATTTCAGAATTTGTAGCTTGTTCTTCAGCATCATCTGTTGCTTCAATAGGAGAGACAGGAGGTGTTACCACTGTATCAGGAATAGTGTCTTGGTCTTTAGCTGTAGGTGGCAGAGATTCAATGATAATTGGCTCTTTTGAGATCAAAGATTCCTGATCTCCTTCCTCAGCTTCAGTTGTATCCTCAGATGTAGGCTTAGCATTATACCTCTTTGCCCTCATTTTCTTCAATCTCCTTGTCAATGAAGGAGTTGTTTTAGCAGCAGAATTTACTGATCTATTTCTCTCCAAAGTATCAGAACTTTGAGCTGCAGTTTCTTTCTGAGAAGTAACATTCTCAGCTTCAACTGTCATAGATTCTGATGCATAAACCTGTGCTTCCTTTCCAAATGTAACTCAGGATATTTCGATTCAAATTCAACATTTGTTTTTCAAATCAGCACAAATTATTAGTAACCACAATTTTAATCAAAACATTCATCAAGAAATACAGTTCAAGTGGATGAAGTAAAGATTAATAGGTTTCAATGAGAACATTCACATTCACATAATACGAGATAAACAAAGACTAAATCTTGCAATCAATAGAAATTTCATTAAAATATCCAGAGAGTACAATTCATGAAATTTATAGATTACATGCAAAAGATTACAAGAGAATCCTAGTCTAAGATAGTGAACATTAACAGCCTAGGTCTCAGAAGGAAAGCTATCAATTAGTTCCTCCTGCTGTTGACAAAAAGCACTACAAGATGGATGATCCGTTCTTGCTGAAGAAGAGCCTCTCTCCATTCTTCTTCTAAGCGATTAAGATGGAGTTGATAGTCCATCTAAAAGAACAAGATATTTGTCTGAACCTCTTGTGGAACCATGTTCCATATCTCAGCAGGAATGATAGTGATGTGCCATTCCTATTCCCAGTCACCACAACTGAACTCGACGCTGAAGGTTTCATAGTTCATAAACATGTTTACAAGAACCATTTTTATGAAGGAAGAAAATGGTGAGAATTAAAAGAGAGAGAATGATTTTATGTGAAAATAGAAGATGATTTGTCTGAGATGAAATATTGGTTAAATAGCCAATGGAATATCAAGGGACTAGAGGACTGATTAATGACTAAGTTTAGAGTTAACTTAATGAGCGTCTCCCTAGACCGATGTGTAATAATTTAGGCAATATATGAACAGTCAATAGTTAAAGCAAGAGTTAATGGGCACGGGAAATAAGTAATAATTACTATGCGTATGCAGTTTTTCAAGACAAACACATTTACCACTAACCGAAATGATTATGACTGTTTTTATCTCACCTAAATATATTCTGATTAAATATGACAGTTTCAGTATTTACCACAAATAAGTCAAGTAAAGAATAATGCCACGTAAGCATCAGAGTTTCTATCAGGATTTAATATCAGAACTTGACTATTATCAGATTTTAACAGTCATCAGAACATGGCTTCTGTACTCAAAAAGTGAATATTTGTATCTATGATTCTTCATACAAATACTAACTTGTTTCTTCAGAGTTTAATCATCAGAACTTCCATCAGAACTTGTCCTCAGAATTTATGTAAATGACACTTAACTGTTTATCTGAAATAACTTAATCACCACAGTAATTTTCATCATTCATATGGAGTGAGAGTATGTGCATTAGCAGAATATCAGATAAAGATTGAAGTCTGATAAACTTCAGTACATCTTAGAAATAAGGCATAATTAAGAAAAGTGCTTAAAATCTGTCATTAATAAAGAAGTCTACTATAGAATGAATTTATGCAAAAGTCCACCTCAACTGTTTGTGCTCATTTTATGCATCTTTTGAAATTCCTTTTTACAGTGGCTTCTCAGTGTAAGTGAGTCACAACTGCTTATCAGAATTTATGCTATTATCAGAGTTTTTCTCCAGTAATCTGAGAGTGTGAAAAGTCACCAATAAAAATTTATTTTCTTTTCTAATGCATATTACTTAATACCAGCAATGCACTTGGGTCTTCCCTTCCATATTTTTACTCTAGATCTCAAAGGAGTACCTGACTTTATTTTTCTTTTCTTTTCTTTTCTTTTGATAAGTGAGGCTTATCAGCATTTAGTTCATCCTTAAGATTTACTGACATCAGAATTTGTCAGATAAGAAACAAGAATCTAGTTTGTGACTTAGTAATAAGATACAAAAAGTAAATTTGATTAAGCTCAAAATCAGAATTTGCTTGTGTTAATGAATTTCCACATAAACAACTAATTCAGACATGGGATTTCTAGTATGAAAAAGACTACTAAGTCAGCATCTAGCACAGTAATCCTCTTTGGATTGAATAGTCACAGAACATTCAAATCACTATCAGAGTATATAGATCCACATCAGATAACAATCAGCATTTAATGAATTTCAATTTAAGAACATATTACATGAAGATAAGACAATCTGTAAACACTGATCATAAAGTCTGATGCATGAGAACAAAAACGAAGCAGATTTAGAGAAAGAACCTGAAACCATTCCAAGTTCATTTACCAGTCTTGTAAAAGTAGCTTCACATAGTGGTTTTGTGAAGATATCTGCTAGTTGTTGATCTGTTGGAACAAAATGCAATTCCACTATACCTTCCATCACATGTTCCCTTATGAATTGGTACCTAATGCTGATGTGTTTTGTCATTGAGTGTTGAACTGGATTACCTATCATAGCAATAGCACTTTGATTATCACAGTAAATAGGTATTTTAGAAAATTCTAACCCATAATCCAGTAACTGATTCTTCATCCAAAGAATCTGTGCACAACAGCTTCCTGCAGCAATATATTCTGCTTCTGCAGTTGATGTGGAAATTGATTTCCGTTTCTTGCTAAACCAAGAAACTAATCTGCCTCTAAGAAATTGGTAGCTTCCACTAGTGCTTTTCATGTCTATTTTGCATCCTGCAAAATCTGCATCTAAGTAACCTATTAGCTTAAAATCTGATTCTCTAGGATACCACAATCCTAGATCAGTTGTACCCTTGAGGTACTTGAAAATTGTGTTCACAACTATTAAATGAGGTTCTCTTGGATCAGCTTAAAATCTTGCACAAAGACAGGTAGCATACATGATATCAGGTCTACTAGCAGTTAAATAGAGTAAAGAGTCAATCATACCTCTGTAGTAAGTAATATCTACTAATGAACCAGTATCTTTATCTAACTTGGTTGCAATGGTCATGGGAGTGGATGCAGTTGAACAGTCTTGCATTCCAAATTTGTTGAGTAAATTTCTGGTGTACTTGGATTGCCAGATAAAAGTACCTTCTTCATTTTTCTTGACTTGAAGTCCCAGAAAATAGCTAAGTTCTCCCATCATACTCATTTGATATCTTGACTGCATTAGCTTTGCAAATCTTTCACAGAGCTTGGCATTTGTAGAACAAAATATGATATCATCAATATATATTTGTACCAAAAGTAAGTCCTTTCCATGGTTGAGGTAGAACAGTGTTTTATCAATTGTACCTCTGTGAAATCCACTTTCCAGAAGGAATTGAGCTAAAGTCTCATACCATGCTCTAGGAGCTTGCATAAGGCCATAAAGTGCTTTGTCAAGCCTGTAGACATGATTTGGAAATTTTGAATCTACAAAGCCTGGAGGTTGTTCAACATACACCTCTTCTTCCAATTCTCCATTGAGAAAAGCACTTTTCACATCCATTTGAAAGACTTTAAACTTTTTATGAGCAGCATAAGCCAAAAAGATTCTTATGGCTTCCAATCTAGCAACTGGTGCAAATGTTTCATCATAATCAATACCCTCCTGTTGAGAGTAGCCTTTAGCAACCAGCCTTGCTTTATTCCTTGTAATTATGCCATCACTGTCAGTTTTGTTTCTGAACGCCCATTTTGTGCTAACAACTGATCCGTTCTTTTGTCTTGGCACTACGGTCCAGACTTTATTTCTTCCTGCATTGCTTGCACCCAATCAACAGCTTTAAGAGTTTCTTCCACTTTCTTTGGTTCAGTCTGAGATAGAAAAGAATGATATAGACATTCATTTGATGCTGCAGTTCTAGTTCTGACACCTGCTTCAGGATCTCCAATAATTAAGTCAGGTGTATGTGATTTGGTCCACTTCCTTGCAGATGGAAGTTGATTTCTAGAACTAGAACCTCCCCCATGATCCGTGCTATCTCTATCAACATTTTTTGATGTTCCCCCTGTAGTTATGCTCTCTAAAATTTCAGAATTTGAGTTGGTTCCCTCAGGATTTGAAGAATCAGAGTTTCCAGAATTATCAGATGAATCAGAACTTGAAGAGCCAGTGACAGGTTCTGATGCTTCTTGAGAGTCTTGAGTTGTGGTAGGATCTTCATCTTGCTCCCCCTGGACAGGTGCATTTTCCTTTGAAGTTGTTACCACACTATCAATGACATCAGAACTTAACCCGTCAGAACTTACAGGATCAGGATTTAAGTCATCAGAATTTACAGAATCAGAATTTAAATCTTCATTTTCAAATCTCAGCTGATCATGATCATTGAAATCTTTAAGTCATATAATCTTCTTATCATCAAAAGATACATTGATAGATTCCATGACAACCCTTATTCTTAAATTGTAGACTCTGAAGGCTTTTATGGAAAGTGGATATCCAACAAAAATTCCTTTATCAGCTTTAGATCAAATTTTGACAGCTGTTTATGATGAGTCTTAAGAACAAAACACTTACATCCAAATACATGAAAGTATTTCAGATTTGGCTTCTTTTTCTTCACCATCTCATATAATTTTTTTCCATGCTTGTTTATGAGTGTAACATTCTGTGTAAAACAAGCAGTCTGCACAGCTTCAGCCTAAAATTAGGTTGGTAGCTTTGCTTCATCAAGCATAGTTTGTGCAGCTTCAATGAGAGTTCTGTTCTTTCGTTCTACAACTCCATTTTGCTGTAGAGTTCCAGGTGCTGAAAATTCTTGCTTGATTCCATGCCCTTTGCAGAACTCTTTCATGATTGAATTCTTGAACTTAGTGCCATTATCACTTCTTATAATTTTAACAGAATCTTTGACCAATTTATCCAACTGTCTGACATGATTAGTTAGAGTAGATGCAGTTTCATTCTTCTTGTGCAAGAAATATACCCAAGTGTACCTTGTGAACTCATCCACTATAACCATAGCATATTTCTTCTTTGTAATAGACATGACATTAACTGGACTAAATAAATCAACATGCAGTAGGTGATAAGGCTCAAGAATTGAGGATTCAGTTTTGCTCTTGAAAGAAGATTTTCTTTGTTTTGCCTTTTGACATGAATCACAAAGGCCATCAGGAGCAAATACTGATTTTGGCAGTCCTCTCACAAGATCTTTCTTTACTAGCTCATTTATATTGTTGGAATTTAAATGAGAGAGTCTTTTATTCCAATTCCAGCTTTTTTCAATTGATGCTCTACTCAACAGATAGATTGCAGAACCATTAGAACTTGTCGAAAGTCTGGCTTTATAAATGTTACCATGCCTATAACCTTTCCGAACCACTTTGCCTGTTGAATTGCTTACTACTTCACATTGTTCTTCAAAGAAATCCACATGATAACCTCTGTGGCGCCCTCCAAACCCGGGTCAGAAGTTTGGGGTCCACACATACATACCTTATTAATAACCTGCTTATACCAATGATAAAAATAATAATAATATGCAGTGACCCTACTTACCTACTACCACGGACCGAAACAGGTTAAAGTATGCACACAAGCCAAACACACCTACTTATATTACAAACGTTTAAATCCCAACTATTCCAAACTCAGAACTGAGTATTAAACATTATTACAAACTTTTTACAAACTTAAATTATTCCAAAAGAAGCCTACTAGCTCAACTCAATCAACCTGAACCCCTAGCTCTCGCGCTGGACTGGGGATCCTCGGTACCAACCAGTTCCTTTTTAACTGGAAAGAAGATAAACAACATCGCACAAATGAGCTAACTAGCTCAGCAAGTCACAATGACAAAACTGAGAATAATGATCATCAGGGAAATATGGATACGATATCAAGTGAATAATGGATTATAATTTAGAATTGGATATTATATTTTCATGTTAAAAACCAAGGTTAGGCTGCTGATCAGTCACGCACTAACCCCGAGCAAAGCACACAACACTGCTCTAACTACTGGATCCAAGGCACACATTGGCCTAACTTGACCATTATATGGTCTGACCACGAATCTAGTCCACAATTTTATAAAAATAATCCAATTCTACCATAATAACAGAATAAGCAGTAATAAATAATATACAGGATCATTAACAACAATGGACGTTCAATAATGAAAATGGTTTCAATCTGTATAAAGATCAATATGGCATTTCCAAAGCTTGGCTGTTAGGTAATGAAAGAATTGGATAACAAAGGAATCAACATTTCAGGGTTCCAAGGATTTGATCTTTCAAAGCATAAGATACAATGGTTTGAATGTGTAAGCAATTTGGTTTAGTGTGTAATATTTAGTTTGTATGTATTTGTGGAGTAGTATCGTATATTTGAGGTTCATATTTGGGTATACAACAATCGATGGTCTAAAAAGAATCAGGTTTATGGCTCAAAATCAATAACTGGAATCAAGGTTAAGGGTTCAATGCTTCAAAGCACTTGCAATGTAAAACAACAATATCCATCTATACAATATCTCGAGAAAGTTCAGAACACTTGTCTGGTACTAGCTTATTGTACTGCACTTGCTCTCAATCACCACTGTCTTACTCCTTGACTATCTGTTTCCCTTTCCTACGCCTTGCCTCTTCTGCTAACATATTATAAGCATCTATCAATATTTAACTCATACGATTCTATTCGACACATACTTCTATCTACCCTTCGTTTCACCCA
Source organism: Apium graveolens (assembly GCF_009905375.1). NCBI lineage: Eukaryota > Viridiplantae > Streptophyta > Magnoliopsida > Apiales > Apiaceae > Apium > Apium graveolens. The sequence continues at coordinate 73,141,175 of NC_133657.1, read as the reverse complement.
AATCCGATTAACGGATTGAAAGTTACGAAATAAACAAGTAAATATCGAATATACAGACCGAAAGTTAACCAACAAGCCACATATAACACATAACACGTCACATATTCAATGGTATATCATTTATAAAGAAGTCTCGGGTCATAAATAGGCTTTCGGATATTTAAAATGATTTTTAAGACATTTTTCGGAATTAAAACAGATCGTTGAATCAATTTTGGAGTAATAAATAGGTTTCGGTTGGCCAATTCTGGCTTCAAAACAATTTCTTAATAATTATCGAGCCTTGAAAACAATTTAAAATAATATTTTAAACCTCGAAACTATTTTTCAGAATTTTTAAATCATTTTTAAATAATTAAATCTAATTAAATAATTAATTAAAATAAATTAATAATTAATTAAATCAATTAATCAATCAATTTTCGAATTAATTGACCAATTAATCAATTAAAAATTAACTGAAATTAATTAACTAATTAATTCAGATTTATTTTTAATTAAATATAATTTTTGGATTTAAATAATAATTTTTGGAATTTTCAAAAATTAAAATCGAATTTTTATAATTAAAATAAATAGGAAATATGATTTTTGAATATTTTTAAAACAGGAATCCAAAATTTGCAAGTTCTGGAAACCTCAGGGACCTAACTGTTTCTTCCCCAAAAGATAAGGTACCAAACTGCAATTTTACAACCCCCGTCGCCGGAAAATACAGGGGTGGCCGGAGAACACGATTCCGGCACCCTCACCTCACCACAAGCTCCAGATCACATCTACAGACAACCAGGAACTTATTCATGCAATCAAATCTTTCAAATAACCCCAGACTTGGCCGGAAATTGGCCAAGATCATCGCCGGTTTCCGGCGAACTTCGGAAATTTTCAAAACACAACTCCCTTCGATTCAGACATCCTCTGTTAACGAGCTATATACCAATCGATTGCAAATTTCATAGGGAACATAATCCACTATAAATCAACAGCTAATAACCCCTAAATCAAAAAGCCCCAAATTTCAATTGAAAACATTCATACGGGTTATAAACCCTAATTTCAAAATTCGAAAATCAAACTCAATTTTGAACTTGTTATGGAACTCCAAATCAGACGTATGACATATGAAAATCATCAGGAAAACAAG